>NC_069502.1:268483663-268736163 GCF_027579735.1 Bombina bombina | reverse complement strand
ATGCAGACACACACACACACTACATAGCATAAACTTATACATACAGCTACACACACACAATTATGGATACAGATAGACACACACACACTACATCATATGGGTATCTGTAATTCATTGTATGGGGTCCTGGGGTTGGCAAGCACATTAGCTGGCAGTCTGCGGCTGCCACTGTTCGTTACCCTGGTATTAGCACTGCTCATTGTATAAAACTGAAGGCATGCTAGTATTATCACCAGGTGTTAGACATCATCACTACCAGAGGTAGGTTAGAGAGGTCACCATTACCCGTGGTCAGAGTGTATACAGCCTTCTTACTCCTGCTTAACCCACACACCATTAAATGTCCACAGGGAATCTAACAGGTATCTAACCCTGTCAGAGCAAAGCCAGCTGCTTCTGAGTATGGGCCCAACAGAATTTAAATGCCTGGGGCAAATCAGGACAGATGGCTAGGAACCCGGGACAGGGGGACAGACCCCTAAAATCGGGACTGTCCCGCGAAAATCGGGACAGTTGGGGGTATGTGTGTGTGTTTGTGAGACAGAGGGAACCTCTCTATAATATATGTCTGTATATAAGGTACTGGAGAGGGGGCTGTGCGTGTGTGAGACAAAGGGAACCTCTCTATAATATATATCTGTATATAAGGTACTGGAGAGGGGGCTGTGTGTTAGACAGAGGGAACCTCTCTATAATATTATAAATCTGTATATAAAGGTACTGGGCAGGGGGCTGTTTGTGTGTGAGACACAGGAAACCTCTCTATAATATTATATATCTGTATATAAGGTACTGGGCAGGGGGCTGTGTGTGTGTGTGGGACAGAGGGGACCTCTCTATAATATTATATATCTGCATATAAGGTACTGGAGAGGGGGCTGTGTGTGTGTGTGAGAGAGACAGAGGGGACCTCTCTATAATATATATCTGTATATAAGGTACTGGGGAGGGGCTGTGTGTGAGGCATAGGAAACCTCTACATTGTGTTAAATTTGTATATATTAGGTTTTGGCGGGCATTAGACCTCTCTATAGTACTGTATATCTCTACATGAGATGCTATAGGAGGGGAGCAGCAATGTCCTAATGGGAGCTAGCTGAACATGTTGGGTGAGCCAATAACAAGAAGCATATATGTGCATCCAGAAAGCTTCAGCTAAATCCCAGTAGTCAATTGCTGCTCCTGAACCTACCCAGGTATGCTTTTCAACAAATGATTGGAAGTGACTTAAGCAACTTAGATAAAAGAAGTAAATTGTAATGAATGGTGTTTAAAATTGTATGTTCAATCTGAATCATTAAAGGGACAGTAAATTCATACTTAGACATTCATGATTTAGACAGAGCATAACATTTTACACAACTTTCCAATTTACTTCTATTATTTAATTTGCTTCTTTTTTTTGTTATCCTTTGCTGAAAGGTCTAGGTAATCTCAGGAGCAGCAAAGAACCTAGATTCTAGCTGCTGATTGGTGACTGCATATATATATATATATATATATATATATATATATATATATACATACACACACACACACCGATTGTCATTGGCTCATCCATGTGTTCACTTAGAAACCAGTAGTGCATTGCTGCTCCTTCAACAAATGATACCACGAGAATGAAGCAAATTTGATAATAGAAGTTAACGGTAAAGTTGTTCAAAATAGTATGTTCTACCTAAATCATGAAAGAATTTTTTTTGTTTCATTATTATTATTATTATTATTATTATCGTTTATTTGTAGAGCGTCAACAGATTCCGAAGCGCTAACATCCCTTTAAAGTTTTATACTCTCCCTTTAAAATTGATTTCTCTAAACCTGCCCTGTTTTCAGTTAAAATGGAGATAGTTTTATCTTTATTTAGTATAGAAGCATACCTATAGGATCATGCATCTCTTATTTAAAGGAAATATACAAATACAAATTAATGATTTTACCTCTTTAGCTGCCAGTAACAAGTGATTTTACCCCCTTGTCTGCCCCTAATAACTTTCTGCTCCATACTGTAGTGCATATAGGCATGGGGATATATTCCCCCCCCCCCCATAAGCACTTGCTAATTTACAATATTTAGTTCTTATTAAAAATATTTATGTAAAAAATTGTCTTGTCTCTTTAAATGGCAATAAAAACATGGTGGGGGAGGGGCATATTAAGTGGGTGGGGCATGGGAGGTGGGAGGGGCACATACAGTGGGAGGGGCACATGAGATGGGAGGGGCAATATGGTGGAGGAGGTGCAGAGTGTCAGTATATTTATGAAAATCTTAGTAATGCTCTCCAAATAATATATCAGCTTATGGCAGGGTCATAACACAATACAAATAATAATTATCCTTAAAAATAGAAACCCTTAACCAACATGCATATACTAGAAACCATACAATTAATTTAAATACTTGAACTCTTTTATTTAGTTAATATCCATGAACATTTTGAAATATGTTTGTAATAAAAGGAATATAAAATAAATGATAAAGTTAAAACCAACTATTAAGATATGCTATCCCTTTTTACAAAACCCAGAAAAATATACCTTCACAAATCAGCCTTATTTACAAATAGCCTTTTATTTAGTCAACACAATGGGACTAAAACCTTAACATCCAGCAATACAATTCTAAACTGTGCTCTTAAACAATAGGATAATATATATATTCTGCTATTTAACTGCAATTTATCCTAATACAATATTAATTTACAATATCAGAACTTGCACAGATGATTTACTTAGCCAATCAGATACAGATTTAAACAATATATAGGCTGTGACTACCAATTTAAAATACAATATACACTTCTGAATTATTATTATATATTTGCATATATAAACAATTTAAGATTGGGATTAGTTTAACAATACATAGGCTATGAAATGCTAACTTGAAATATGCACTATTTCCTTAACTCTGCTACATTCAGCAATAGTAAATGTTTACTTTAAATGCTTGCATACAAATAGGCAGGCTAAGAGCTATTCAAGGTTATGCAATACAATTTAAAAACCCAATTTGTTCTTTCCAATCTTCCAATTGTAATTTTACTGTAGTGACTATGCATATAACTTATCTTACCAAAAACCTTATATACGTTACCAGGATAAACCAGACGATATCCAGTTTCAAATGTTTCTCAAGAGATCCAATTTCACCTCAGAATACCAAAAAGTATAATTTGCAGTCAATGAGTAGAATAGATCAGCTTTGCTTTGAGTATATGGAATTTCCCGCCAGCATCCAATTACCAGTCAGCTCAGCCAAAATCTGTCTCTCTCTATGTTGCAATCACTTTATATGGGTTCTCCTCACTGGTGAAATTGGAAACGCCCCAAAACGGAAACCTTGTTTCGGATTGGCCCTCGTGCTGGTCCCTGGTCCGCCCTTAGAGTTGAAACGTGTTTACCATGGCAACGTATCTTTTGGACAGTTAAATTCCCTTAACTGTCCTACCAGTATTGGCCCCTAGGTGGCAGCAGATATCCAGACAAAACAATTTCACCTTTAAAATTTCTAAGAATTTTTAAGCAAGTTAATTATTCTCATAAAATGGTTATTTAATCAGATCACACTCTCTGCATTAATCATATATAACCCCAATTACAGATGGGTAGTATTAGATTTTTTTTCTGATTATTCTGATACCAAATATGTTATATTATTAACATTTTATTATATTAAGGCAATTTAATACTGCTAATTATTAGCTTAAAATGCATTATAATTTTATCAGTATCCTGGCATTTCTATATAAATAACAGCCTATTTTTATATTTCCAATAGTTCTGTCTGCATTGTGTTCTCTATGATCCATCTGAAAAATAGAAAATGTATGTTATATATATGCACTTCAAATATGGGATTATTAAAATGGTTATTCAATCTATACTAATTCTGAATTTATTTCCTATATAAATATCCCATGCAGCAATTATCTATTTAATATAATGTGTTAAAAGACAGTCATATATCCATTAAAAAATAAATATATATATATATATATATATATATATATATATTTTCTTATAATGCTGGAATGTATTTTACTTGCCTATAACATAGTTGTTTTAAAATTTTATTGTGAGCCATTTGCTTTCTATGTGTTATCCTAACCCCAGACGTATTGTCTACGTTTTGTATATTTCAGTCTTGGCAGTTACACAGCAGGGGTCTTTTGCACCTACGTGTAATGCTGAAATTCTTACAAAACATGTCACTTTTGAGATCCTATTAACCTTTCCAGTTTGAAAGACAAAATGGTATCCTGATTCCAGTCTGCTAATTCCCATCTCATTATCTCTTAAATCAACAGCCTTAGACATTTATGTTTTTATTAACTGTATGGGGGTAAGGGATGTTCTGAAACTTGTATTTTTAATTAAGGAGCAAATGGTTTTGGTCCTGTCTCAAGTCACAAACTCTGTTCTCTTTCAAAATTACTTCCCCAACATTCCTCTAAGTGACTGTTCTAAATTGAGCAGGCCAAATGTTCCATTGTCCCCCCCTGTGTGTTCAGCATAACTTTACATAATGAGGGGGGAATAACTAAACATGATTGAAGTTAGTTTATCTGAAGGGAATGAATCCTTTTTACTGATCAGTCAGATATTTGATTAAACATATATATTTATTAACTTTAAAATATATACAGGGAGTGCAGAATTATTAGGCAAATGAGTATTTTGACCACATCATCCTCTTTATGCATGTTGTCTTACTCCAAGCTGTATAGGCTCGAAAGCCTACTACCAATTAAGAATATTAGGTGATGTGCATCTCTGTAATGAGAAGTGGTGTGGTCTAATGACATCAACACCCTATATCAGGTGTGCATAATTATTAGGCAACTTCCTTTCCTTTGGCAAAATGGGTCAAAAGAAGGACTTGACAGGCTCAGAAAAGACAAAAATAGTGAGATATCTTGCAGAGGGATGCAGCACTCTTAAAATTGCAAAGCTTCTGAAGCATGATCATCGAACAATCAAGCGTTTCATTCAAAATAGTCAACAGGGTCGCAAGAAGCGTGTGGAAAAACCAAGGCGCAAAATAACTGCCCATGAACTGAGAAAAGGCAAGCGTGCAGCTGCCAAGATGCCACTTGCCACCAGTTTGGCCATATTTCAGAGCTGCAACATCACTGGAGTGCCCAAAAGCACAAGGTGTGCAATACTCAGAGACATGGCCAAGGTAAGAAAGGCTGAAAGACGACCACCACTGAACAAGACACACAAGCTGAAACGTCAAGACTGGGCCAAGAAATATCTCAAGGCTGATTTTTCTAAGGTTTTATGGACTGATGAAATGCGAGTGAGTCTTGATGGGCCAGATGGATGGGCCCGTGGCTGCATTGGTAAAGGGCAGAGAGCTCCAGTCCGACTCAGACGCCAGCAAGGTGGAGGTGGAGTACTGGTTTGGGCTGGTATCATCAAAGATGAGCTTGTGGGGCCTTTTCGGGTTGAGGATGGAGTCAAGCTCAACTCCCAGTCCTACTGCCAGTTTCTGTAAGACACCTTCTTCAAGCAGTGGTACAGGAAGAAGTCTGCATCCTTCAAGAAAAACATGATTTTCATGCAGGACAATGCTCCATCACACGCGTCCAAGTACTCCACAGCGTGGCTGGCAAGAAAGGGTATAAAAGAAGAAAATCTAATGACATGGCCTCCTTGTTCACCTGATCTGAACCCCATTGAGAACCTGTGGTCCATCATCAAATGTGAGATTTACAAGGAGGGAAAACAGTACACCTCTCTGAACAGTGTCTGGGAGGCTGTGGTTGCTGCTGCACGCAATGTTGATGGTGAACAGATCAAAACACTGACAGAATCCATGGATGGCAGGCTTTTGAGTGTCCTTGCAAAGAAAGGTGGCTATATTGGTCACTAATTTGTTTTTGTTTTGTTTTTGAATGTCAGAAATGTATATTTGTGAATGTTGAGATGTTATATTGGTTTCACTGGTAAAAATAAATAATTGAAATGGGTATATATTTGTTTTTTGTTAAGTTGCCTAATAATTATGCACAGTAATAGTCACCTGCACACACAGATATCCCCCGAAAATAGCTATAACTAATAACAAACTAAAAACTACTTCCAAAACTATTCAGCTTTGATATTAATGAGTTTTTTGGGTTTATTGAGAACATGGTTGTTGTTCAATAATAAAATTAATCCTCAAAAATACAACTTGCCTAATAATTCTGCACTCCCTGTATATTTATTAACCTTACATATACCTTGACAAGAGGATGTAGGTAGGTGGAGAAAAGAGGGCGTAGGGGGGCCCTGTCACACTTTTGCCCGGGGGCCCTGAATGGTCTCAGTCCGCCCCTGGACAGTCCCAAGGTCAGTCCATCCTCAGAGTATTGTCCCACAATGAAAAGTAAAAACCTGTCTAACTGCAGCTCTTATATACCATGTAAGATGATGAAATGCCAAACACCTGAAAGGCTTGCCTACGTGCACGTCTCGCTGTGTAGCACGTCTCGTAAGAGCATCCTCTAATCAATATTAGTATCCGCCTCCGTTCACATAATAGACCGCATGGCTAATTTGCATATCAGCTGATGCGGTGTAGTAGTGACGTCTATGGGGGCTTGTAAGCCGATGTGTCAATTCGTATGCTTGAAGATGAAAGACGGATATCGACACATGAAGAGATTATTGTAACACTGTTGCATGTTTAAACAGGTTTGCACAGTTTCATGCTCCACTCTCTGCGGTTGATTCCGTAACATAAGCATATTAAGTCATGTTTACTTAACACATGATATAGACACATCATAAACCACATATAGCAGTACCAAATCCTTTTATCAGATAACATCCAAGGGGATTAATGTGACAATGTGAATCACACAGAAAATACTGAATAGGCATGTTTCAGGTCCTGGATCCAATTTAAAAGGCTGTCTGAGTCATCCTTCCATATAAGAAACAGGTCGTCAATATATCTCGTGTAAAATCCTATTTTAGGATGTGACATCAGTTTCATTATTTCAATCTCATACCATGGCATATAGATATTAGCATAAACAGGTGCCATATTCGACCCCATGGTCGTACCCACTGTTTGTAGATAGTAGGAATTCTCAAAAGAAAAATATTTTTTAGTCAAACATTGTTCCATGAGTCCAATAGGAACTCAATTGGTGGGCCCTTATAATGCACATTATTGGTGACTACGGACCTAACAGCCTCCAAACCACCATCATGAGGGATGACAGTGTAGAGGATGTCCACATCCATAGTCACCAATATGTAATTTCTATCAATTGTATCAAGAGTATTTAATTTCCTAATCAGAGTGGAAGAATCCAATAAAAAGGAGAATGAGTTTTGTACCACTGGTTGTAGTTGGAAATCAACATATTTGGCTATTCCTGAGAATAAAGATTCCTTGGCAGAGACAATCTGTCTACCGGGGGGACAAGAAATAGATTTATGGATCTTAGGTAACAAGTATAATATAATTCATCTGTAGGGCCTGAAAAATGAGTTGGTCAACAATTTTCTTAAATTGATATGTAGGATTGGAGGACAGTCTCTTGTATGTGGAGCTATCAGTCAGTTGTCGGAGTGCCTCAAGTCTATAGTCACCATAGTCCTGTATGACTATGGCACCACCCTTATCTGCAGGACGTATAGTAATGGAAGCATCATTCATTAGGTTGTCAAGGGCCAATCGTTCTTGTTTTGTTAGATTCGAAAAGGAACATATCTCAGTCTTAGTTTCACAGTCAGAGCGTGTAAGTCTGGTAAAACTTTTTATAGACACATTGGAAGTCACAAGATCGAATTTAGAAGGGGTTTTGAATTAAGAGACCATAGAAAGAGGTGTTTTTATCTTTAAAGAACTCTTTTAAGTTCATTTGTCATTGGAAGCGATACATATCAACCGCTGTCTGAAAACTATCCTGTTTAGGGGTCGGAATAAATGATAAGCCCCTATTAATTAACTAGTCTCGTCAATAGTAAGTGGTCTGGAACTTAAGTTATACACTGATGACAGATAGCTCCATACACAAGAGACTGCCCTCCAATCCTACATATCAATTTAAGAAAATTGTTGACCAACTCATTAATCAGGCCCTACAGATGAATTATATTACTCCACAGGAGAGTGAGTTTTTGACCACTGATCATTCTAAAACCCCGATTTTATACTTGTTACCCAAGACCCATAAATCTATTTCTTGTCCCACAGGTAGACCGATTGTCTCCGCAAGGGTATCTTTATTCTCAGGAATAGCCAAATATGTTGATTTCCAACTACAACCAGTGGTACAAAACTCATTCTCCTTTTTATTGGATTCTTCCACTCTGATTAGGAAATTAAATACTCTTGATACACAATTGATACAAATGACATATCGGTGACTATGGATGTGGACAGCCTCTACACTGTCATCCCTCATGATGGTGGTTTGGAGGCTGTTAGGTCCGTAGTCACCAATAATGTACATTATAAGGGCCCACCAATTGAGTTCCTATTGGAACTCATGGAACAATGTTTGACTAAAAATTATTTTTCTTTTTGAGAATTCCTACTATCTACAAACAGCGGGTACGGCCATGGGGTCGAATATGGTCCCTGTTTATGCTAATATCTATATGCCATGGTATGAGATTGAAATAATGAAACCGATGTCACATCCTAAAATAGGATTTTACACAAGATAAATTGATAACCTGTTTCTTATATGGAAGGGTGACTCAGGCAGCCTTTTAAATTGGATCCAGGACCTGAACCATGCCGATATACCGATTAGGTTCAAAATGGAGCATAATTATAATCAGATTCACTTTTTGGATTTAAATATTTTCAAAAACGATCACACCCAGGGTATTAAACTAGGTACTGCTCTATTTTCAAAGTCCACTGATCGTAACTCCCTTTTATTAGCATCTAGCTTCCATCCTAAACACCAGAAAATGGGGGTTATATCTTCTCAACTCACAAGGGTCATTCGTAATAATTCTGAACCTGAATTACTTGAAATGCAATTAGACCAGATGTGTGACAAACTAGCCGAAAGGGGACATGACAAAAAAGACATTCTGACCACCAGAAACAAGTTGGAGAATTATACACAATCAATGTTGTTATCTTCAACATCTAGAGATCCTGTGGTTATCGACTAACTTAATTTTATCACCACCTTTACTCCTAGACATCAGATCACTCGTCAATCCATACAGAACAGATTGGACATATTGGGGACTGATAAAAATCTTGCCAATTGGAGACAGAAACCTGCGAGAGTTGTGTATCGGAGAACCAGGAATATTAGAGACATGTTGGTTAAAACTGACAACAAACAAAGCTATCAACAAGAGACATGGTTAAAAGCAAGTAAGACTAGTTGCTTTAGCTGTGGTGATTGCGTGACATATAACAGCATGCATGTAGGGGATTCTTTTCGCCACCCCCATAAAAACAAACGCTATACCATCAGACACAGACTGACATGCAGCAGCACATATGTTATCTATATCCTTATGTGTCCTTGTTCCTTGTTTTACGTTGGAAAGACCACCACATCCTTTAGAGATAGAATGGCCAACCACCGATGCTCAATAAGAGAGGCATTAAAAAATGTCAAATCTGATCTCCCTGTGGCACGACATTTTGTAACACACAAACACAATCTGTCTAGCTTACAAAGCATGATCATTGATCACATCCTCCCGCAAAGAAGAGGAGGTGATCGTGCAAAATTGTTGCTACAATTGGAGTCAAGATGGATATACATGTTAGATACAGTATCTCCCAAAGGTCTTAATATTAAATTGGACTTTGGCCCATTCTTGGGTTGAACAATTATGACTATGTCTATATTGTCATGTGACTCTTATCTCCTGTACTCAATGTTGTGTGCCATCATCATCATTTCATACCTGATCTAACTACAGTCTCTTTTTATACTTTGCTTGCCATCATGATACCATCTGGACACGACCTACATTCTTATTACGAAATACCTTTCATCAACACCGGTTCTTTACCAGTTGCCCTATACATCTATTTCCAAATATAATTTTTTTTTTTTTCAACTACGTCGAGGAGTATCATATTCGGGTGTATGATTTCTGATACTGGGTGTCACCCACTATAAGTGGGGCATGAAGATGGAGCAAGCTCTCCTAGAGGCACAAAAGAGTGCTTATGACCATGCGTTAGACTCCCTATTCAGTATTTTCTGTGTGATTCACATTGTCACATTAATCCCCTTGGATGTTATCTGATAAAAGGATTTGGTACTGCTATATGTGGTTTAAGATGTGTCTATATCATGTGTTAAGTAAACATGACTTAATATGCTTATGTTACGGAATCATCCGCAGAGAGTGGAGCATGAAACTGTGCAAACCTGTTTAAACACGCAACAGTGTTACAATAATATCTTCATGTGTCGATATCCGTCTTTCATCTTCAAGTATACGAATTGACACGTCGGCTTACACGCCCCCATAGACATCACTACTACACCGCATCAGCTGATATGCAAATTAGCCATGCGGTCTATTACGTGAATGGAGGCGGATACTAATATTGATTAGAGGATGCTCTTACGCGACGTGCTACACAGCAAGACGTGCACGTAGGCAAGCCTTTCAGGTGTTTGGCATTTCATCATCTTACATGGTATATAAGAGCTGCAGTCAGACAGGTTTTTACTTTTCGTTGTGGGAAAATACTCTGAGGATGGACTGACCTTGGGACTGTCTCGACTTTGGGAACATTTGATAAAGGTGCCAGTACAGCACCGAAAAAGTCATGCAATTTCCCTTTGTATTTTAAATGATACATTAAAAGTTAATTTTTATTTTCTAAACACCGGTGAGTGCTGCCTTTTTTGAACATTGTGAATATTTGACATTCGCACCCCGGTAGTTGCTAGTTTTGATGGTAGGAGTGCAACACCTTTTGGGACATATATGTATATGTATGTATATGTGTATATATATATATATATATATATATATATATATATATATAATGTGTGTGTGTGCATGTGTGCAGTGAGACAATGCAGAAAAATTTTCACTAAAAAAATCTCATCGCAGAAAATAATAAAAAGTTCTGCCTCTGGGGTTACAGTAGCCTACCAGTTGTACATTAAAAAATGCAAAAATCTAACAATGCCCCATCACCAGGTCTATTCCTTACATTACAGGTATTTGCATTGATACTGTTGTACAGTAAGAACATTATGAACCAGATTATAAGTGGAGCGGTATTTAACGCTTTCACTCAACACCGCCGCCACCTACATTATACTTATGAACCCCTAATCTGCTGCCCCCAACATCGCCGACACAGCAATCTCTCTCTCTCTCTCTCTCTCTCTTCTCTCTCTCCTTACAAAATTATTTTATTAATATTACTTAGGAGTGCAGGCAAACAACCAAATAATTACACAAAATAGAATATTGCCGCATATCCACTTCTATATTATCAAAACATTTTAAATATTACAAAAAATCACCTAAACTCATATTTTAAAATTGGGATCTTAGTCACACAATATGGCCATATTTTGCTTAAGCCAGTCACCAACTTACAAGGTGTCCCAATGTTGACTGGTCCTAACACTGCAATGTGATGCCTTTTTGGGCTATAACATTCCTGCTTCAACTATGCATTTAAGAATGAGCCTCCCTGGCTTTATACACACTTTCAATGTCCTATAATAAGAGCACCTGAGCAACTGGGGGGTGGGGTGCTAGAAACCATGAAGGTGGTTAGTCTTCCTTTAAATACAAATACTTAAAATGTTTTGATAATATAGAAGTGGATATGCGGCAGTATTCTATTTTGCGTAATTTTATTTTGTGCATATATATATATATATATATATATACATATGTGTGTGTGTGTGTGTGTATATATGTCTGAAAATACATATACACACTCATATAAATACATAAATACATCTGTACACACACACACACAGATATATATATATATATATACACAGTATATACATACATACACATCTTTATACATGATTGTATCCCTATGTTAAAGCCCTTTGTCTGCCTTTTTTCTAACACCTGAGACCTCATATCTTTGAGCCCTTATAACTTTTTTGTCCAATTAATTTTAAAATAATTTTCATTCGATATTGTTATTATAAGTGTAACTTTTTTTTGTAATGTATTCTTGATATGTTTGTTACACTCTAAGGATGCAGTAATCATTCTAATGTAAATCACAATTGCGCTCTAGTGATCGATCGCTATTCAATACGAGCTGTTAACCCGGCGCACACAAACACTCACGATCAATCCCTTTTTCACTCTTGCGTAACTGTTAGGGCTCCTCTCATAATCTTGCCCTAAAAATTTAAACAAACAAAATTAATCTTTTCAGTTTCAAAATATTAGCAAAATGTATAAATGAGGGGGCGGAGCTAACCGCCGGAGTAACCAGACGCACACTATAGTAGCTCCCGGCTTCAACAGTGATTTTGGGGGTTCTTTATGACCTAATATCCTATGGCAAGTGGAAGATATACTCTAAGCCCCTACCTAAGAGCCTATGATAAAGATTTGTGGACGTCCCGGGAGCGTTTTACAGCCCACTAGTAGGGCAGATTGCTGTGGCCTGGTTGCGAGGCAGTATGAGTATGGTGGATCCCTGCAAGGCTATCCTAGCCCTTTTTGAAGAATATAACCATACACTTATGAATAAGCTAGACCGGCTTATTCTGATCGTTAGTCACCGGGATACGGAAGAGGTCAGTGCTGAGCCCTATGAACATGCGGCTGTAGCACCCGACACACACGTGGCTGTTACTCAGAAGACTTCCGCATGCCATCTTCTATCGGAGCCAGCCTGCTCTTTAGACAGTGTTCCAGCCCACTGGAGCAGCGGTTACTTGATACATACCCCAGACCTGGGAAATGCGGCTGGTGCATGAGAGCTAAATGCGAGCTATAAATGCCTTCAGGTAGAAACAGCTGGGGAAAGAGCTGCATCTGGGGTTCCTGAGGTGTCTGGTGAGAGGTCCGGGATTGTGTTTGCACTGGAGGTTGCAACTTCGGGGGAAAGCTATCTTGCCAGATGGGCACTGTCATTTCATTGCCTGGATTTGCAGTGCAGCTGCTCTGCTGTACATGTTTGTGCTAACTTCTCTGGGATTTGGAGGAACTGACTGGGCCACTTTTAATCAGATTCCCCATCGCAACAAAGTTGGAGTAGGTTGATGCCCCTTGCCCACCACACGGCTGCAAACTACCATCTTTATAAGCTGTGAAACCCCTATGCAGACTGACCATTTCTCCTGCTTCATGACGGCAATACTGCCTGAGACTCTTTTAGGGAGAGCTTATAGTGTTCCTACTGTTGCTGTGGGAGTTTGAGTTATGTCATTTCGGCAGCGGCCGCTGGATGCGGCAAGATGTCTTTACCCTGTGACTACATATATGGCTGGTCTCACAATATGGACGCTCAGAAAACATTTTATATTTCACTTATTTCTTGTCATAGTGTATGGTGTATCTCTCCTGTTTCCTCTAAGTTTATTGTGCGACTATTATGAGCTGTACATTTTAGATACAGCCATTTTAACATGCTGAGAATAGTTTAAAAACATATTTTAAGCTAAGGGGTATAGATGAGGTGATCTGTTTTTGCTGATCTATATCCTGGAAATGTACATTGAGCATTCCCATCTGAGCCCTACACTAAAATCTCCTTATATTCTTGAATCAGGTTTCAATGGGCATCTACTTATATACAAGCTGAATATTCCTTTAGCTAATATGTCAGATTCACTTAAGGGGCTGTTGGCTGATACATGTATAAGATTACAGCTTCCCATTATGCTGCAGCCCTTCTGCTAGGTGACTAGTATTATGCCTAATTGCTAAAAAAAACGCCACTATAATGTACATATTGTTTTACATGATGTCTAACTATGGTGAACTGGATTTCTACTTGATATATGCAATTCAGAGATTTGGCATTATTAACTGCTCCCCTTATCACATGAATACACAGTAGACTTTCTACATTAAGCTTTCCTGTCATATAACTTATAGAGAGTGTGGCCAGCTCTCCCCATGAATAGATGTATTAGTCTGTGTGGATATAGCTGTCTGTGCCTAATAAATAGATGGGTAAGAAGTTAATTATAGGAGCTGCTATTATTTATTCTGATACATATGGTATGATGCTTCTCCTGGTTGCTGTTGTACACCTGCCATGTGTTGCTAGTGTTTTAATCCTATGTCCCTAGTAGTAAATTTGGAAGACGTTGCCCCCACTATAGTGCCCTACACCAGATAATAAGTTAATACTGTCATCTAGATTTTCTCTTTATAGAGTTATGTTCAGAATATACACTTTTATAGCTATCAATATGAAGCACGCATAGAATTTCATTCATCATGTGAGCCCTTGGGAACTGGTTATATCTGCAACTTCTTTAATATTCTCTCATCAATACTAGAGCCTATTTAATTGTTGGTATGTTAACCAGCAATGATAGAGTATACTATTACTGGTCTATCTTGCGCCCCCCACCACTCTTGTGCGGTAGGGATGAATACTCTCCCCTCCGCATTTCTTTTTGGCAGAGTTAAGCAGTCTCTGCCCAACGCAAATAACCATGGCTAAGTTTTCCTCTGCATTCATGTGAAAAGGCTCTTCGGGCCCTAGTATAAAAAAATTTCCTCTATTTATTATGTTCTGGTTTTCTGAAGATTTTCTAGAATAATAGTTTTATTAGTGTTTATGTTTCCATAAATGTTCAGTGTTAAGATCTAACTATGCTTACAGTGGCAACTGAGGGCTGTTCTGGTGCATCACTGTTATCAGCTGGTAAAGTAACTTTGATGACCCCTTTGTACTTTTATTTTTTTTGTGAATGTTTGTTTAATCCAAAGTTTGCCTTTATTTCACATACACTAAAACTGGTCTTTTTTACTATTAACTTTATCAATAAGTCCTCAATATGTATCTATTTAAGCTGCCACATTATGGGTATAAAGTGCATTTGTGTAGGATGCTATATTTATATGCATTATACTATACATTTAACATTATATATTTTTCTAAGTTTGTTTATTGTAAAAAAAAAAAAAGTGTTTTTTGTGAGGTTTGCTCTAGAATCAAGAGTACAGGAAATAAAAATCTTACATAAAACTAGTGTAGTGAACAAATGTGAAGGGAACGTCATAAGGGAGGGGCTGCTGGGAGAGAACAATAGTGTAGTTGGTGTGCTATGTGTGGGGGTTGCAGGAGAGATAAGGAGAGAAGACATTGGTCAGGAGAAGGCTCAGGGAGGGGCTGGGGGGAAGGTGTTATAAGGAGAGGGACTGCAGGAGGGAGTCACTAACCTTTTTTCTTTGTTTGCAGGAAGACCACTTTTCTTCTTTGTTTGCAGGAAGAAGCTTGAAGATGACGGCGAGGAACAGAAGAATCCCCAGGAGGTACTTGGATGAAGGAGAGAGGGTCTGGAAGACTAGGGCAATCCAGGCCCAAAAGAAGATCAGGAAGATGAAGGCCAGGAGGGATCAAAATAAAGCCCAAGGAGAGGTGGTATCCGGAGCTGGAGCAGTGGAGGTTGGTGCTTTGGCGGTGGTACAGGTAAGTCAGCAGGAGGTCAGCACCCCATGCAGGGGTAACAGGATAGCGGGTATTGTCCAGCTTGGGAGCGGCACCGGAGGGGTGGAGGGGGCAGGCATCTCTATTGAGGGTAGCAGCGGTAGCCCGGTCCTGTTCTCTGGGAGCCCCACACACAGCGTGGATGTGATACCTTTGGGGCAGGGGGGCAGCAGCAGTGCGCAATGCATTGAGGTGGTCGGGAGGAGCGCAAGCGGGCCAGAGTCAGAGGCAAGTGTGGCGCATCGCGCAGGCCCCAATGACGTCACCGTGGCTAGGAGGTGCCCCGGTGACAAGTTTGCTAGGGAAGGCCTCAATGTAACGTCTGCGCATGCACGCGCATACGTAGAGGCCAGGGAGGATCCACAGCACTGGGGGCGGCCATCTTGGGAGGAGGAGGCTGGCTACGGGGGCTGGTATGCACCGGGAGGCAACGGGTGGGACAGGGGCGTGCACAGACATGGCGCTGCACAGAGGGGATAAGGGTGGGGAGGATGGGGGGCAGAGGAGTATCGCGGCGGACCCGGCGGACCGGGCGAGGCGCAATGGTTAGCGCAAAATGGGCCAGGGGGGTGGGGGGAGGGGGCATGGGGTAACAAGGGACAGCAACATAGTTGGGAGCAAAGGGCAGGAAGGGGGGCTTGGGCGGCGGAAGGGGGGTACATGGAACCCAGTAGGATTGAGGTGTTCAGGAGAGGGGGGGACGTGGGCATTAGGCCGCAGAAGAGAGCCAGGGGAGTGGGGGGAAATGCTGGGGACAGGAGGGTGATCAGGGACGCTGAAGGGAACAGTTACAGGCTAATAGAGGAGGAAGCTGAGATAGAGTCTTTAGATGGAGGGGAAATAGGAAGGGGAGAAGGGCATAGGAGGGAGTCAGTGGGGAGGGAGAGGGGGATAGGTGGTCAAAGGAGGGAGGGGCAGGAGGTGTCTGTGGTGGTTCATAACAGCAGGGAGGGGGGAAGGGCACTGGCACCGGGAAATCAAGGGGTTGGAACAAATGTTAATTCTGTTGTGTTACCCCCACAGAGCAAAGAAAATGAGGCAGGCCCACCGGTACAAGCACGACAGCAGGAGCCAATGGAAGTACCCAGCAGCAATGCAGGGGAAAACGTTGTGGTAGCAGGAACCCCCCCAATAAGGAGGGAGGAAACGGAACCAGCAAAGCAGGTGAGGGCAACTGGAGGAGCGGACGGCGGACAAGGGGCAAAACAAGGTAAGAAAATTTTGTGTTTAAACAATATGGTATCTGATAGCTCATCTGAACTGGATTCTGAGGACGAGAATGTAAAAGGGGAGGGGGAAAAGAGGATATTGAAAATAGTGCGTAAAATATATGTGAAGCAGGGCAAAGGCACAGGGAAGGGGAGTGCAATACAAGAGCAGGAAGAAATAAGTGAAGGGTTTAATGGGGATGACGAGGTGACGGGGACATTGTTAATGCCATTAACAACGCATTTAAAAGCAAAAGTAATTGCAAGGGCCCAGAAAGGGAAATACGTGGACATATTCGAAATAACTAGGGACGCAGCGGCTTTTAAATCCAGGGGTGAGGAGGGGAAAGGAAAGAAGGTTAAACAAACATTTACAGAGTGGGTAAAAGGGATACTCATATACGCAGAGTGTTTTATATCAGCCAATCCGGGGAAGGTGAAGGGCATGTTAAGGTACATCCATTTTATTGCAGAGTGTTACACGACATATGGTGGGTTTGCATGGAAGGATTACGACACAGAATTTAGGAAGGGTAACTTGCAGCTAGGAGACAAGGGTAGGAGGGACTTTGGTATAAAGATACTAGACTTATACACCAGGGTAATGAGGGTGCAGGATGGACAAGGGGGACGGGGCGCAGCGTTTAATGCTAATAAGAGCGGGAGAACCGATAGCAGGGAATGCTGGCCGTATAACGAAAAGAAATGTGATAGGGGGGGAGCATGCAAATTCAGGCACATTTGCAGATACTGTAGCGGGGCGCACCCTGGGGTAGATTGCAGAAGAAATGGAGTTAACAATGGGTATGGGAGGCAGTCCTTTCGGAGCCAAGGAAACGCGGGGGGGAGGGCAAGCTGGGGGGATTAGCGCCAACCCCGCTGAAAATAGATAGACTGGTTCGCGAGCTGCAAACATACCCTATCATAGAGGATAGAGATTTATTAATTGAGGGACTGAGTAGGGGTTTTACAGTACCAGTGAAAGGAGCGGTAACAGGGGCAGTAAAAGCTAGGAGCTTAAAATCAGCAGGGGAGCTCCCCGGGATACTGAAAGAGAAGCTAGCGAAGGAGGTTGAGGGGGGGAGAATGGCCGTCCCTTTCACAGAAAAACCAATAGCAGATCTAGTCATCTCCCCCTTGGGGGTGGTTCCCAAGAAGGAGGAAGGGAAATATCGCATGATACATCACTTATCATACCCAAAGGGTAGGTCGGTAAATGATGCTATCAATAAAGAGGAAGCAACAGTGCAATACCAATCATTCGACAGCGCAGTGCAGCTGGTAAGAAAGGCAGGGAGAGGGGCCATGATGGCTAAGATAGATATTGAATCGGCTTTTCGGCTATTGCCGCTGAATCCTGATAGTTTTAAACTGATGGGGTGCAAATTTGAGGGGCATTATTATGTGGATAAATGCCTACCAATGGGGTGCTCCATATCATGCTCAATTTTTGAGAAGTTTAGCACTTTTCTGCACTGGTTAGCGGTAGCAAGGCAAAAGAGGGATGCAATAGTCCACTACTTGGACGATTTCATGGTGGTAGGAGGGGCGGGCACCGACAGGTGCGAAAGCATGAAAGCAGGGCTGATAGGTTTGTTTGAAGAGATGGGGGTCCCAGTGGCAGACAAAAAGTCAGAGGGTCCTTGCGCGAGACTAGCATTCCTGGGCATAACAATAGATTCAGTGAAAGGGCAATGCGAGCTACCCGAGGATAAGGTGAAAAAGGCTAGGGAGCTGATAGCATGGATGGCGACACGAAAAAAGGTAACGCTAAGGGAGATGCAGAAAACTTTGGGGGTATTGAACTTTGCGTGTAAAGTGATACCAGTAGGAAGGATTTTTAAAAGGCGATTGGAGATTAGCACAAAGGGCGCAAAAAAGCCAGAGCATATGATTAGGGTGACAAAGGAGATGAGGGAAGACCTGAAAGTGTGGGACCAATTTTTACAGGATTTCAACGGGGTGCGCATATGGCAGAAGGTGGCGCCCGCAGTTGAGTTGGAGCTATACACGGACGCGGCAGGGGGAATGGGGTATGGAGCATACTTTCAAGGGAGGTGGTGTGCGGGAGGATGGCCCGAAAGTTGGAAGGAGATAGGGTGGGTTAGAAACTTGGTGCTGCTGGAGTTATTCCCCATAGTGGTGGCCATGGAGCTATGGGGTGGGGAGCTAGCAAATAAGACAATAATATGTTGGTCAGACAATATGAGGGTGGTCGAGGTCATCAATCAGCTGTCCGCCTCATCACTGCCAGTAGTTAGGTATCTAAGGTACATGGTTTTGAAATGTTTAAAGCATAACATCTGTGTCAGGGCCAAACACATTCCGGGTTTCAGAAACGTAGTTGCGGACGCGCTATCCCGTTTTAAATGGGAGAAGTTTAGGGAGCTTGCACCCAATGCCAGACAGGAAGGTGAATGTTGCCCTATGCTTCTTTGGCAGATTGGCAATGGATAGAAGGAATCGAGGAACTGGTCGAGAAAGCCTTGGCACCAAGTACATGGGCAGTATACAGGAAATATTGGGGACAGTGGTGCAAATATAGGGAGGAAGCGAAAGGAGGGGAAGAGGGAAGATTCCTAGAGTGGTTGATGGTGCTACGGAGGGAAGGCGTAAGAAAGGGGCGGCTGACTGCAGTACTAGCAGGGATATCATATTGCGCACAGCTATACGGGGGAATGGATTGGTCCAGGAAGTTTATAGTAAAGAAGATTGCGAGGGCATGGGGAAGAGATGAAGAAAAGGGAGCGGATAGAAGGGAACCAATAACGGAAGACAGATTACAGAAAATGACAGGGGCGCTAGAAGGGGTGTGCGCAAGCAGGGACGAGGCGCTAATATTCAGAACAGCGTTTATAGTGGCTTTTCATGGAGCAATGAGGATAGGAGAACTGTTACCAAAGAACAGAAAAATAGGTAAAGGAGGGATAGAGATAGGGGATGTAAGATGGGGGGAGGAAACAGTATTGATATTGGTGAGACGATCCAAAACAGACAAGGAAGGGAAAGGGGCATGGCTGAATATGGCTGGAACAGGGGGAGCACTGGGCCCGGTGGCCTGTGTCAAAGAATACCTGTTAACAAAGAGGGAGGGGGGCCGCACATTCCTGCGGCATGCGGATAGATCAGATGTAACAATTTTTCAGTTTAAGAGCGTGCTACAAAGGGTAGTAAAGAAGCTGGGGTGGGAAAATGCACACTTCGCGCCGCATTCATTCAGAATAGGGGCAGCTACCGCCGCAGCAGGTAGGGGCTGTTCAGAGGAACAGATTAAAAAGCTAGGGAGATGGAAATCCGCAGCATACAAATCATACATAAGGTTGCAAAAAGAGTAAGGCTTCATATCAAATTGTTCTAACTGTTAAAAATTGTTTTTTCTTTTTGTGTGTGTTACAGGCAAAGCATAAAGAGTGTGGATAGTAGGACATTCCTACATTTACTGGGCACAGGCTAGGGCGGCGGCATCTGCGCAGGGATTACATTTAGGTTTTTTGCACAGGGAAGTTAGCATTAGATGGATAGGAAAAAGAGGTATGATGTGGGACGAGTTAGTGCCAACAATACAGCAGGCAAGGCGGAGATGGGGGTGTCCAGACGCCCTGATTATACATCTAGGGGGGAATGACATAGGAGCATACCCGCTCAGAGAGCTAGAGGAGAAAGTAGCAGGGAGTATGAGATGGTTAAAAGTTGCATGGCCATCGGTGCGGGTGATATGGTCCAATATAGTGTCCAGGATAAACTGGCGGAACTCGCACACGAGCAAGGCAGGATATAGATCGAGGAGAAAAGTGAACCAGGTAGCGGCGAAGGTAATGAAGGAGATAGGGGGTGGAGTAGTAGAGCACCCATTGATAGCAGCCAAAAAGGAGGAGCTATTCAGACGGGATGGAGTACACCTCACGGATGAGGGGAATGACCAAATGCTGGCGGACATCAGAGGGATGTGCCAAGAGCTGGTGGAGGTAAGGAAAGGTCGCGAATGACGGAGAATGGTGGGCCGAAAGAGGGGCTCTTTTTGTGGCGGTGAAGTTTGTGTACGACACGTGGGCGGGGCAGAATAGGGGGTGGGAGGATCCTGCGGCATACTCAGCCCTGAGGGGTGATCCGGTGGTCTATCTAATGGGGGGGCTATGCCGTGGGTTCTCCCATCTCCAACTGCCCTGCCAGGGGGGGGTAGTGGTTACACCCCCCTAGGCGTGGTCCCCAAAATTCTGGTTTAATGCAGTGGCATTATTTGAGGTTCTTTTGAAGTTGATTTTATGGCTGAATTTTGCAAGATATAGTTTAAAGGTGGCAAAATTCAATTAAGTAATAAATCGTGACCTTTCCACATTTCGCCATAACTACTGTGTCTCTGTTTTTATTTTAGATAAGTCTTAGATAAGTTAAAATGGGGTTTGGGGGTTCAATGGTTTTATACGGTAATTTGTTCAAAGGAATGCAGCCTCCTCACCTTAAACTAGTGTAGTGAACAAATGTGAAGGGAACGTCATGAGGGAGGGGCTGCTGGGAGAGAACAATAGTGTAGTTGGTGTGCTATGTGTGGGGGTTGCAGGAGAGATAAGGAGAGAAGACATTGGTCAGGAGAAGGCTCAGGGAGGGGCTGGGGGGAAGGTGTTATAAGGAGAGGGACTGCAGGAGGGAGTCACTAACCTTTTTTCTTTGTTTGCCACCCACCCACCCTAGACGCAGCAGAGCACATTGCAATAACCGGAGAGGTCACGTGAGAAAGCAGTAGCAGCACGGCTAAGGGCAGGACGTTGACTAATTGGTTGAGTCGCAGTAAGACCGCCTGTGCGCCTCAATAAGGGGAAGAACACAGCGCAACCGAAGGGCAGCAGGTGACCTGGCGGTCTACGCTGGCTGGAGGATAGAAAACGGCAGCTGTTTTTTGTTGTAGTATAGATCATACAATCGCAACAAGCGGTGAAGTTTGTGTACGACACGTGGGCGGGGCAGAATAGGGGGTGGGAGGATCCCGCGGCATACTCAGCCCTGAGGGGTGATCCGGTGGTCTATCTAATGGGGGGGGCTATGCCGTGGGTTCTCCCATCTCCAACTGCCCTGCCAGGGGGGGGGGGGGTAGTGGTTACACCCCCCTAGGCGTGGTCCCCAAAATTCTGGTTTAATGCAGTGGCATTATTTGAGGTTCTTTTGAAGTTGATTTTATGGGTGAATTTTGCAAGATATAGTTTAAAGGTGGCAAAATTCAATTAAGTAATAAATCGTGACCTTTCCACATTTTGCCATAACTACTGTGTCTGTGTTTTTATTTTAGATAAGTCTTAGATAAGTTAAAATGGGGGTTGGGGGTTCAATGGTTTTATACGGTAATTTGTTCAAAGGAATGCAGCCTCCTCACCTTAAAAAATGGCCGCAAATTTTCCCAGTTGTTCAATAGTGGGTTTTAACTGTTCGTACACTCTAAATTTTGCTTGTGTAAAATGGTTCAGTCACACAAAACTTGAAGTTCTGTTCAATATCCAGTTCAGGGTGGTGACCTATATGTATGTGTGTATATATATATATATATATATATCCTATATAATAAAAGGCCAAGTGTGTTTGTCCGAAGCTGTCATGCGCAGTAGACAGCACAGCACGAGGACAAACACACCTGGCCTTTGAGAGTCCCTAAGTCTCTGCTCTTCAGTGCGAGCAGAAGTGTGCGTGACCGAGCATGATCGGGGGCGTGACCGGGGGCGTGGCCGAGCACGAGGGCCGGGAGGGGCGTGGCCAATCGTGAAGGGGCGGGGTCAGGCGGCCCGTGAAAGGCTGTGCAGTGAGAGCTCAAAACAGCTCAAAAGAGGGGAGAGAGGGGGTAGGGAAAAGATAAGAAAGGTGAGAGAGATCAAGAGGGGAGAGAGAGATCAAGAGGGGAGATAAAGGGAGCACAAGAGAGGGAGCAAAAGAGAGGGGGAGAGACAGCAAAAGAGAGGGGGAGGGAGAGCAAAAGAAAGGGGACAGAGAGATCAAAAGAGAGGGGGGGAGAGAAAGAGAGGGGGAGGGGGAGAGAGAGAGGGGAGGAGAGAGAGGGGGGGGGAGGAGGAGAGAGAGAGAGGGGAGAGAGAGGGGGGAGGGAGAGAGAGAGGGGGAGGGAGAGAGAGAGAGAGGGGAGTGAGAGAGAGGGGAGGGGGAGAGAGAGAGGGGAGGGAGAGAGAGAGGGGAGGGAGAGAGAGAGAGAGGGGAGGGGGAGGGAGAGAGAGAGGGGGGAGATAGAGAGGGAGAGAGAGAAAGGAGAGAGAGGGGGGAGAGAGAGAGGGAGAGAGAGAGAGGGGAGAGAGAGAGGGAGAGAGAAAGGAGAGAGAGAGAGGGGAGAGAGAGAGGGGGGAGAGAAAGGAGAGAGAGAGAGGGGAGAAAGAGAGAGAGGGGAGAAAGAGAGAGAGGGGGAGGGAGAGAGAGGGGGGGGGGAGGGAGAGAGAGAGGGAGAGAGAGAGAGAGAGAGAGGGGACGGGGAGTGAGAGAGAGAGGAGAGTGAGAGAGAGGGGAGGGGGAGAGAGAGAGGGGAGGGAAAGAGAGAGGGGAGGGGGAGGAGGAGGGAGAGGGGAGGGGAGGGAGAGAGAGAGGGGAGGGGGAGTGAGAGAGAGAGGGGGGAGATAGAGAGGGAGAGAGAGGGGAGAGAGAAAGGAGAGAGAGTGGGGAGAAAGAGGGGAGGGAGAGAGAGGGGAGAGAGAAAGGAGAGAGAGGGGAGAGAGAGAGGGGGAGAGAGAGAGGGGAGAAAGAGAGAGAGGGGAGAGAGAGGGGGAGAGAGAGAGAGAGAGAGAGAGAGGGGGAGAGAGAGGGGAGAGAGAGAGAGATAGAGGGGAGAGAGCGCAAAAGAGGAGGGGAGAGAGCGCAAAAGAGGGGGGAGAGAGAGAGCGCAAAAGAGGGGGGAGAGAGAGTGCGCAAAAGAGGGTGGGATAGAGAGAGTGCAAAAGAGAGGAGGAGAGAGAGCGCAAAAGAGAGGGGGGAGAGAGAGAGCTCAAAAGAGAGGGGAGAGAGAGAGTGCAAAAGAGGGGGGGGAGAGAGATCTCAAAAGAGAGGGGCAGGGAGAGAGCGCAAGGGTTGGGATTGCTGTACCCTGCAAAAAATGGCCCGTGTGAACGGGCTTTAGGACTAGTATATATATATATATATATATATACAGTGAAACCTGTCCAAGACGGACCCTGTATAACACGGAAACCTGTCCATGTCGGAAATATCCCTCCGTCCCGGCGCTTAGTGTATACTTTCATTGTTTTACTACCTGGATAAGCCGGAAACTGTCCAACGCGGAAACGGAAAGTGGTCACAGTGTTAATTACGCATACATTTGGTTCACTTACCTTGATAAGCCGGAAAACCTGGATAAGCCGGAAAATGTAACGCGGAACGGAAGTGAGGTAAGAACAAGACGACGGAACAGACGCTGACACGGAAGTGATGAGAGAAGGACGCAGAAGCGTTAGTGGTGTGGGAAGGAAGCGGAAGGGGTGTTAAGTGGTGTGGAAAGGAAGCGGAAGGGGTGTTAAGTGGTGTGGGAAGGAAGCGGAAGGGGTATTGGAACAGACGCTGACACGGAAGTGATGTGAGAAGGATGCAGAAACGTTAGTGGTGTGGGAAGGAAGCGGAAGGGGTGTTGTAAGGACGCTGAAACGTTAGTGGTGTGGGAACGAAGCGGAAGGGGTGTTGGAAGGACCCTGAAACTTAAGAGGTGTGTGACAAAGAATGGCTCCTAGAAAGTGCAACACTCTTACTCTTGCTATGAAAGTTAAAGTGATTGAGGCCTACACAAAAGATAAGTTGTCTGTAAAACAATGTGTTGAGAAATTTAAGGCCTAGATTTGGAGTTCGGCGGTAGCCGTCAAAACCAGCGTTAGAGGCTCCTAACGCTGGTTTTGGCCGCCCGCTGGTATTTGGAGTCAGTGATTAAAGGGTCTAACGCTCACTTTTCAGCCACGACTTTTCCATACCGCAGATCCCCCTACGCCATTTGCGTAGCCTATATTTTCAATGGGATCTTTCTAACGCCGGTATTTAGAGTCAGTTTCTGAAGTGAGCATTAGAAATCTAACGACAAAATTCCAGCCGCCTGAAAATAGCAGGAGTTAAGAGCTTTCTGGCTAACGCCGGTTTATAAAGCTCTTAACTACTGTACCCTAAAGTACACTAACACCCATAAACTACCTATGTACCCCTAAACCGAGGTCCCCCCACACCGCCGCCACTCGATTAAAATTTTTAACCCCTAATCTGCCGACCGCCACCTACGTTATACTTATGTACCCCTAATCTGCTGCCCCTAACCCCGCCGACCCCTGTATTACATTTATTAACCCCTAACTTGCCCCCCACAACGTCGCCGCCAGCTACTTAAAATAATTAACCCCTAATCTTCCGACCGCACATCGCCGCCACCTACGTTATCCCTATGTACCCCTAATCTGCTGCCCCTAACACCGCCGACCCCTATATTATATTTATTAACCCCTAATCTGCCCCCCTCAACGTCGCCGACACCTGCCTACACTTATTAACCCCTAATCTGCCGAGCGGACCTGAGCGCTACTATAATAAAGTTATTAACCCCTAATCCGCCTCACTAACCCTATCATAAATAGTATTAACCCCTAATCTGCCCTCCCTAACATCGCCGACACCTAACTTCAATTATTAACCCCTAATCTGCCGACCGGAGCTCACCGCTATTCTAATAAATGTATTAACCCCTAAAGCTAAGTCTAACCCTAACACTAACACCCCCCTAAGTTAAATATAATTTTTATCTAACGAAATAAATTAACTCTTATTAAATAAATTATTCCTATTTAAAGCTAAATACTTACCTGTAAAATAAATCCTAATATAGCTACAATATAAATTATAATTATATTATAGCTATTTTAGGATTAATATTTATTTTACAGGTAACTTTGTATTTATTTTAACCAGGTAAAATAGCTATTAAATAGTTAAGAACTATTTAATAGTTACCTAGTTAAAATAATAACAAATTTACCTGTAAAATAAATCCTAACCTAAGTTATAATTAAACCTAACACTACCCTATCAATAAAATAATTAAATAAACTACCTACAATTACCTACAATTAACCTAACACTACACTATCAATAAATTAATTAAACACAATTCCTACAAATAAATACAATTAAATAAACTAGCTAAAGTACAAAAAATAAAAAAGAACTAAGTTACAGAAAATAAAAAAATATTTACAAACATAAGAAAAATATTACAACAATTTTAAACTAATTACACCTACTCTAAGCCCCCTAATAAAATAACAAAGCCCCCCAAAATAAAAAATTCCCTACCCTATTCTAAATTTAAAAAGTTACAAGCTCTTTTACCTTACCAGCCCTGAACAGGGCCCTTTGCGGGGCATGCCCCAAGAAGTTCAGCTCTTTTGCCTGTAAAAAAAAACATACAATACCCCCCCCCCCAACATTACAACCCACCACCCACATACCCCTAATCTAACCCAAACCCCCCTTAAATAAACCTAACACTAAGCCCCTGAAGATCTTCCTACCTTGTCTTCACCATACCAGGTTCACCGATCCGTCCTGGCTCCAACATCTTCATCCAACCCAAGCGGGGGTTGGCGATCCATCATCCGGTGCTGAAGAGGTCCAGAAGAGGCTCCAAAGTCTTCCTCATATCCGGCAAGAAGAGGACATCCGGACCGGCAAACATCTTCTCCAAGCGGCATCTTCAATCTTCTTCCATCCGGTGCGGAGCGGGTCCATCTTGAAGCAGGCGACGCGGATCCATCCTCTTCTTCCGTTGTCTCCCGACGAATGACGGTTCCTTTAAGGGACGTCATCCAAGATGGCGTCCCTCGAATTCCGATTGGCTGATAGGATTCTATCAGCCAATCGGAATTAAGGTAGGAATTTTCTGATTGGCTGATGGAATCAGCCAATCAGAATCAAGTTCAATCCGATTGGCTGATCCAATCAGCCAATCAGATTGAGCTCGCATTCTATTGGCTGTTCCGATCAGCCAATAGAATGCGAGCTCAATCTGATTGGCTGATTGGATCAGCCAATCGGATTGAACTTGATTCTGATTGGCTGATTCCATCAGCCAATCAGAAAATTCCTACCTTAATTCCGATTGGCTGATAGAATCCTATCAGCCAATCGGAATTCGAGGGACGCCATCTTGGATGACGTCCCTTAAAGGAACAGTCATTCGTCGTTCAGTCGTCGGTCCGGATGGATGTTCCGCGCTGGAGGTCTTCAGGATCCTGCCGCTTCGCTCCGGATGGAAGAAGATCGAAGAAGCCGATTGGAGAAGATGTTTGCCGGTCCGGATGTCCTCTTCTTGCCGGATAGGAGGAAGACTTTGGAGCACCGGATTATGGATCGCCAACCCCCGCTTGGGTTGGATGAAGATGTTGGAGCCAGGACGGATCGGTGATACCTGGATGGTGAAGACAAGGTAGGAAGATCTTCAGGGGCTTAGTGTTAGGTTTATTTAAGGGGGGTTTGGGTTAGATTAGGGGTATGTGGGTGGTGGGTTGTAATGTTGGGGGGGGGTATTGTATTTATTCTTTTACAGGCAAAAGAGCTGAAATTCTTGGGGCATGCCCCGCAAAGGGCCCTGTTCAGGGCTGGTAAGGTAAAAGAGCTTGTAACTTTTTTAATTTAGAATAGGGTAGGGAATTTTTTATTTTGGGGGGCTTTGTTATTTTATTAGGGGGCTTAGAGTAGGTGTAATTAGTTTAAAATTGTTGTAATATTTTTCTTATGTTTGTAAATATTTTGTTATTTTTTGTAACTTAGTTCTTTTTTATTTTTTGTACTTTAGATAGTTTATTTAATTGTATTTATTTGTAGCAATTGTGTTTAATTTATTTATTGATAGTGTAGTGTTAGGTTAATTGTAGGTAATTGTAGGTAGTTTATTTAATTATTTTATTGATAGGGTAGTGTTAGGTTTAATTATATCTTAGGTTAGGATTTATTTTACAGGTAAATTTGTTATTATTTTAACTAGGTAACTATTAAATAGTTCTTAACTATTTAATAGTTATTGTACCTGGTTAAAATAATTACAAAGTTGCCTGTAAAATAAATATTAATCCTAAAATAGCTATAATATAATTATAATTTATATTGTAGCTATATTAGGGTTTATTTTACAGGTAAGTATTTAGCTTTAAATAGGAATAATTTCTTTAATAAGAGTTAATTTATTTCGTTAGATGTAAATTATATTTAACTTAGGGGGGTGTTAGTGTTAGGGTTAGACTTAGCTTTAGGGGTTAATACATTTATTAGAATAGCGGTGAGGTCCGCTCGGCAGATTAGGGGTTAATAATTGAAGGTAGCTGTCGGCGATGTTAGGGAGGGCAGATTAGGGGTTAATACTATTTATGATAGGGTTAGTGAGGCGGATTAGGGGTTAATAACTTTATTATAGTAGCGCTCAGGTCCGCTCGGCAGATTAGTGGTTAATAAGTGTAGGCAGGTGTCGACGACGTTGAGGGGGGCAGATTAGGGGTTAATAGATATAATATAGGGGTCGGCGATGTTAGGGCAGCAGATTAGGGGTACATAGGGAGAACGTAGGTTGCGGCAGTTTACGGAGCGGCAGATTAGGGGTTAAAAAAAATATGCAGGGGTCAGCGATAGCGGGGGCGGCAGATTAGGGGTTAATAAGTGTAAGGTTAGGGGTGTTTAGACTCGGGGTTCATGTTAGAGTGTTAGGTGCAGACGTAGGAAGTGTTTCCCCATAGGAAACAATGGTGCTGCGTTAGGAGCTGAACGCTGCTTTTTTGCAGGTGTTAGGTTTTTTTTCAGCTCAAACAGCCCCATTGTTTCCTATGGGAGAATCGTGCACGAGCACGTTTTTGAGGCCGGCCGCGTCCGTAAGCAACTCTGGTATCGAGAGTTGCATTTGCGGTAAAAATGCTCTACGCTCCTTTTTTGGAGCCTAACGCAGCATTTGTTTGAACTCTCGATACCAGAGTTAATTTTATGGTGCGGCCAGAAAAAAGCCCGCGGAGCGTTAACAGCCCTTTTACCGCCGAACTCCAAATCTAGGCCTAAGTGTGGCAAAACACAAATTTATGAAGCTATCAAAAATAAAGAGAAAATCATGGAAGAATGGTTAGCTGGCAATGGCGAAGTGAAGAGGAAAGCGAAGGCAACTGGAAATGAAGATTTAAACAAGCTCCTGTGGGAATGGTTTGTAGCTGCACGCTCTAAAAATGTACCAATTTCTGGTCCTATACTACAAACACAAGCCCTCGCACTAGCCAAAGAATTAGGCAAAACAGATTTCAAGGCATCTAATGGCTGGTTGGAAAGTTTTAAAAGGAGGCATTGCATTGTATGGAATGAAATATGTGGAGAAGCAAAGGATGTAGATCAAGAAACTGTTAGCCAATGGGAAGAAAAGCTCAAAATGCTTAAGGAACCATACGCTACAAAAGATATCTACAATGGCGATGAAACTGGCCTATTCTTTAGGTTGCTACCTTCAAAAACTCTGGCTGTTAAATGTGAAAAATGCACAGGAGGAAAGTTATCCAAGGAAAGATTGACGGTGTTCCTCTGTGGAAACATGGATGGGAGATTGGAGAAGCCTCTTGTGATTGGTAAGGCAGCAAAGCCACGTTGCTTCAAAAACATAGACACTACACAGCTTCCCGTTATTTGGCGTGCAAATAAAAAAGCCTGGATGACAGCAGAACTAATGTCTGAATGGCTCAAGATTTTTGACAGAAAAATGAAGAGAGAAGGTCATAAAGTCATCCTGTTTTTGGATAACGCTACCTGCCATCCACATCTGAAACTTAGCAATGTAAAATTAGCCTGGTTCCCTGCAAACACCACAAGCGTAACACAGCCAATGGACCAAGGTGTTATCTACACGATGAAGACACACTATAGAAAATTATTGCTACAGTCCTTGGTTGCAAACATTTCTACCACACAAAATGTACACCAGCTTGCCAAGTCCATAACAGTCCTTGATGCTGTCAACTGGATTTCTATGGCATGCAAGTCTATTTCTGCTGATACCATTTGCAAGTGCTTTGTAAAAGCTGGTTTATCAAATTCAAACAGGAACGATAATGAAGAATTGCCAGAAATAATACAGGTGACTGTAGAAGAAAACAATGATATTCGTTCATTATTCCAGCAAGGAGGTCTTGTTGACAGTGAAATAGACCGTTACATTGACATAGACAAAGAACTTGCGACGGAAAGCACATTTACAAATGCTGTGGAACTTATAGATCAACAACAAGATAGTGATGAGAACATGGATGACGATCAAAGTGCTGAAACCACAGAAATTCCCAGTGAGCCAGCAATCAAAAGCTACCAAGATGCTCTAGAGATAGTTCACCAGTTGCAAGAGTTTGCATTATTTAATAACTGCCCGGAGCTTCTAGAACCAATAACATCCACTAGACATTTAATTGAAAAAAGGATAACCAATGCCCCAAGAAAACAAGCAACATTATTGGCACTGTGGGGACAAGAAAACCAATAAAGGTACAGGTATGTACAGTAAAAACATACAGTAGACAGTAACTGTAGTACACTATCTAAATACAGTAAAGTACTGTATAAGAGTATGTAAAGCTTAAATACAGTACTGTACTGTTTTTTAGTACAGTACTGTACATTATTTAAAAGTACTGTTGAATGTTTTGTTTATGATCATTATTTCTGATGACTAACTACTGTATTTCCCTGTTTTAGAACACACTGGCCTGTTCCAGATCATTCTGTATCCGGACCTTCAAGCAAGACCTCTCCAGCAACAGTACAGTACAAACATTTTAAAGTACAGTATGTAAACATTGTCTCCATCTGCAGCTAAAAATTTTTTAAAGTACTGGATTGGATACAAAAAACTATACAGTACTGTACTTTAAAATGTTTACTGTATTACAGTAATTGTGAACAAAGTTGATGCAACAATTAATCTTTTAATAATGTTCAGTACTGTACCATTTTCTGTTAGAATAAAAAAGTACTGAAGTACAGTACTGTAGAAATAAATCCAGATACTGTACTGTATAGAACAGGTGTACACTAAAAAAATTAAAAGTACATACAGGTAGAGTACAGTACCTTTATTTTTATTTACAGTATTGTACTGTATTTTATTAACAGTACTTGCACAGGTATTTTTATTTTCAATATTTTACTGGACAGTATTTACAGTACTGTAGTTTAAAATGTTTGCATATTACTGTATGTGAATGTGATTACTGTATTAGTGGGCATTGCGCACAATAGATACTGTAGCTGTGATTGTACTGTACTTAGAAGAGTTTAAGTTTGTGTACTGTATTACTGTAATTGTGAACCAAGTTGATGCAACAATTAATCTTTTACACTTAATAATGTTCAGTACTGTATTTGTATAGAATATACAGGTAGTTCATGTCTTCAGAGCCATTTTCTTTTAGAATGAAAAAGTACTGAAGTACTGTAAAATAAATCCATATACAGTACTGTACTGTACAGGTGTACACTAAAAATGTTAAGGTATGTACAGGTAGAGTACAGAACCTGTGTTTTTATTTACAGAATTTTATTTTCAGTAGTTGTACACTATTTTAGGTACATTATGTTATTTACAGTAATTGTACTGTTTTTTTTATTTACAGTACTGTACATATTTTATTTACAGTACTGTACTTTAAAATGTTTGCATAAGATGTGATTATTAGTGGGCATTGCCCTCAATAGATACTGTACCTGTAATTGTACTGTACAGTACTGTATTTAGAAGAGTTGAAGTTTGTGTATTACAGTACAGTAATTATGAACAAAGTTGATGCAACAATGAATCTTTTAATAATGTTCAGTACTGTTCCATTTTCTGTTAGAATAAAAAAAGTACTGAAGTACAGTACTGTAGAAATAAATCCAGATACTGTACTGTATAGAACAGGTGTACACTAAAAATATTAAAAGTACATACAGGTAAAGTACAGTACCTGTATTTTTATTTACAGCACTGTACTGTATTTTATTAACAGTACTTGCACAGGTATTTTTATTTTCAATATTTTACTGGACAGTATTTACAGTACTGTAGTTTAAAATGTTTGCATATTACTGTATGTGAATGTGATTACTGTATTAGTGGGCATTGCGCATAATAGATACTGTAGCTGTGATTGTACTGTATTTAGAAGAGTTTAAGTTTGTGTACTGTATTACTGTAATTGTGAACCAAGTTGATGCAACAATTACAGTTAATCTTTTACCGGTAATAATGTTCAGTACTGTTCCATTTAATGTTAGAATAAAAAAGTACTGTAGTACAGAACTGTAAAAATAAATCCAGATACAGTATTGTACAGTACAGGTGTACACTAAAAAATAAAAAGCATGTACAGTACTGTACTTGTATTTTTATTTTTACAGTATTTTACTGTACATTTTACAGTATTTAAAATGTTTGCATAAGGTGTGATTACTGTACCTGTATCTGTGGTAATTGTGCACAATAGATACTGCACCTGTAGATGTCTTTGTACTGAATACTGTACAGGTAGAGTTTAGAAGACTTAAAGTTTGTGTACTGTATTACTGAACAGTAATTGATGCAACACATAATCTTTTAATACAGTACTGTACTGTGTTTGTATACAATTTATGTTTTCTCACCCATTTTCTGTGTTAGAAAAAAAAAGGCAATCCAGATAAAAACTAAATAAAAGACTGTAATGATTAAGCAGAAAAATTGTACTGTCTTTGTTACTTGAATGCAAGAAAAACAAGAAATTGATTCTGATTAGGGATGCACTGATATTGGTACTTTATGATATGGCGCTGATCCTGAGCATTTGCGCCAAAATGCTCTGATACCAGAACTGACGGTCAGAGGGAGACCTGCAATACCGCGAGGGAACATGGAAATGGCTTCCCAGCCAATCAGGAAGCTGGACAGCAGGTCATTACCTGCCGCCCGACTTCCTAATTGGTCAGGAATTCAATCCTATGCTCCCTTGCGGCAAGGCAGGTCAGACTGGCTTCATTACCAATACAGTAACATTATTCTGCCATTTTTGAATTTGCACATGTCAAAAGATGCTCCATCAGTTACTAACTGTATAAGACGGAAACCTGTCCAAGACGGAAAATTTCTGTTGTCCAATGCCATTCCGTCTTAAACAGGTTTCACTGTACATATATACACACACACACAGTATATATACATACATATACATACTTAGACATGTATATGTATGTACAGTATCTATCAGTGTTAATTTTGACAGCAAATTTCGATTTAGTTTTAATCTTTAGACTAAAATGCCATTTTAGTTTTAGTCGTATTTTAGTCATCTGAATTGTTTTAGTCTAGTTTTAGTCAACTAAATCTCCAGTAGATTTTAGTCGACTAAAATCTAAGGGGTTTAGTTAAAGTGTAATGCATTATTTAAGCATTTCTCTGTAATTTGCAAACTGATTATATACTCCAGGAGTAAACATAACACCTGTTAATATTTATGGTATTAAGGTTTAAACATGGAATACAGACACAGATTTAGCCGTTGTGATATGTAACATCTTAATTAAACTTACAATTAAATAAAACCAAGTTTCATAAACAAACAGAAGTGCAACTTTAAAATATAAAAAAGCAAACTGTACTGGCTGTAACGCCATTGCACATATTACCCAATATAAAAACGTTAACAGTTCTCTGGTAATAATTAAAACAAGTATCAAGTAACTTAACAAAACAAAAAGTTTCTGTAGCTAGCATAGGCACAGCATAACTTAAACCCATACTCGTGGGTTATTCTTATTTCTATAGGAAGAATCAATTGATTGTTCACAAATTAAAAACAAAGGCTTAGATTACGAGTTTTGCGTTAACAGAGATGCGGTGCTAACGAGCAGTTTACGCTCACTGCTCACTTACAGACAGCGCTGGTATTACGGGTTTTTATAAACCCGGCTTTAACCGCAAAAAAGTGAGCGTAGAGCAAAATTTAGCTCCACATCTCACCTCAATACCAGAGCTGCTTACGTTAGCGGTGAGCTGACTGAACGTGCTCGTGCACGATTTCCCCATAAGAATCAATGGGGGAGAGCCGTCTGAAAAAAAACCTAACACCTGCAAAAAAGCAGAGTTTAGCTCCCCATTGATTCCTATGGGGAAATATAATTATTATGTCTACACCTAACACCCCAACATGAACCCCGAGTCTAAACACCCCTAATCTTACACTTATTAACCCCTAATCTGCCGCCCCCGACATCGCCGACACCTACATTATATTATTAACCCCTAATCTGCCGCTCCGGACACCGCCACCACCTACATTATACTTATGATCCCCTAATCTGCTGCCCCCAACATCGCCGACACCTACATTATATTTATTAACCCCTAATCTGCCACCCCCAATGTCGCCGCAACCTAACTACATTTATTAACCCCTAATCTGCCGCCCCCAACGTCGCCACCACTATAAATAAAGTTATTAACCCCTTAAGCTAAATCTAACCCTAACCCCTCCTAACTTAAATATAATTTAAATAAAACTAAATACTTATAAACCTATAAAATAAATAAACCTATAAAATAAACCCTAATCTAGCTACAATATAACTAATAGTTACATTGTAGCTAGCTTAGGGTTTATTTTTATTTTACAGGCAACTTTGTATATATTTTAACTAGGTACAATAGTTATTAAATAGTTATTAACTATTTAATAACTACCTAGTTAAAATAAAGACACATTTACCTGTAAAATAAAACCTAACCTAAGTTACAATTACATCTAACACTACACTACAATTAAATTAATTACCTAAATTAAATACAATTAATTACAATTAAATATAATTATCTAAAGTACAAGAACAAACACTAAATTACAGAAAATAAAGAAATTACAACATTTTTAAACTAATTACCCCTAATCTTATCCCCCTAACAAAATAAAAGAAGCCCCCCCAAAATAAAAAAGCCCTACCCTACACTAAATTACAAATAGCCCTTAAAAGGGCCTTTTGCGGGGCATTGCCTCAAAGTAATCAGCTCTTTTACCTGAAAAAAAAAATAACAATCCCCCCAACATTAAAACCCACGCAACCAACCCTACTCTAAAACCCACCCAATCCCCCCTTAAAAAAAACCTAACACTAACCCCCTGAAGATCACCTTACTGGGAGACGTCTTCACCCAACCAGGCCGAAGTCCTCAACGAAGCCGGGAGAAGTCTTCATCCAAGCCGGGCAAAGTGGTCCTCCAGACAGGCAGAAGTCTTTATCTAGACGGCATCTTCTATCTTCATCCATCCGGCGCGAAGCGGGTCCATCTTCAAGACATCCGACGCAGAGCATCCTCTTCTTCCGACGGCTAAACAAAGAATGAAGGTTCCTTTAAATGACATAATCCAAAATGGCGTCCTTTCAATTCCGATTGGCTGATAGAATTCTATCAGCCAATCGGAATAAAGGTAGAAAAAATCCTATTGGCTGATGCAATCAGCCAATAGGATTGAACTGGCATTCTATTGGCTGATTGGAACAACCAATAGGATTGGTTAGATTGCATCAGCCAATAGGATATTTTCTACCTTAATTCCGATTGGCTGATAGAATTATATCACCGGTTGGGTGAAGACGTCTCCTGGTAAGGTGATCTTCAGGGGGTTAGTGTTAGTATTTTTTAAGGGGGGATTGGGTGGGTTTTAGAGTAGGGTTGGTTGTGTGGGTGGTGGGTTTTAATGTTGGGGGTATTTGTAAATTTTTTTCAGGTAAAAGAGCTGATTACTTTGGGGCAATGCCCCGCAAAAGGCCCTTTTAAGAGCTATTTGTAATTTAGTGTAGGGTAGGGCTTTTTTATTTTGGGGGGGCTCCTTTTATTTTGTTAGGGGGATTAGATTAGGCGTAATTAGTTTAAAAATGTTGTAATTTCTTTTTTATTTTCTGTAATTTAGTGTTTAGTTTATTTTGTAATTTAGATAATTTTATTTAATTGTAAATAATTTTATTTAATTTAGGTAATTAATTTAATTGTAGTGTAGTGTTAGGTGTAATTGTAACTTAGGTCAGGTTTTACTTTACAGGTAAATTTGTCTTTATTTTAACTAGGTAGTTATTAAATAGTTAATAACTATTTAATTACTATTGTACCTAGTTAAAATAAATACAAAGTTGCCTGTAAAATAAAAATAAACCCTAAGCTAGCTACAATGTAACTTTTAGTTATATTGTAGCTAGCTTAGGGTTCATTTTATAGGTAAGTATTTAGTTTTAAATAGGATTAATTTATTTAATTAATTATTTAGTTAATTGTAGTAATTTTATTTAGATTTATTTAAATTATATTTAAGTTAGGTGGGGTTAGGGTTAGGTTTAGGGGTTAATAACTTTATTATAGTGGCGGCAACGTTGGGGGCGGCAGATTAGGGGTTAATACATTTAGGTAGGTGGTGGCGATGTTAGGGCAGGCAGATTAGGAGTTAATAATATTTCACTAGTGTTTGCGGGAGTGCGGTGGTTTAGGGGGTAATATATTTATTATAGTGGCGGCGATGTCCGGTTCGGCAGATTAGGGGTTCAAAAATTTATTTTAGTGTTTGCGATGTGGGAGGGCCTCGGTTTAGGGGTTAATAGGTAGTTTATGGGTGTTAGTGTACTTTTTAGCACTTTAGTTAAAGGGACATTCCAGTCAAAATTTAAATGCACATAGATTAATTACATGTTTGAATAGAAACATATTTGCAATAAGCATGTATTGGCAAAAATGCTTCTAGTAAAAGTTATCATTGTTTTAGTGTTAACTGCTGTTATTGTCACTGCACCCACATTTTAAATACTGCAGCGGCTCAGCTCATCACTGGGGCTTGTCATTTCAGCAATTAACAAACTGAATCATTACCAGATGATACAAGCACCTTAGGCTGTCTGAGCAAGTACTGTGTATAAAATGCTGGTGCACGTTGCATATGTAAATACTCTTTTGAAACAGCTATAGCTTTTATTAGAAGCATTTTAGCTAATACATGTATATTACAAACTTGCTTCAGTTCAATACTGAAATGCACCCATGTGGTTTCCAATTTTGGATGGAATATCCCTTTAAGAGTTTTATGCTACGGCGTTGTAGTGTAAAACTCTTAACTACTGACTTTTAAATGCGGTACCAGTCTTGACAGGAGATGGTCTACCGCTCACTTTTTGTCAGACTCGTAATACCGGCGCTATGCAAGTCCCATTGAAAATATAGGATACGCAATTGACGTAAGTGGATTTGCGGTATTTCCGAGTCTGGCCAAAAAAGTGAACGCTACACCTGTACCTGCAAGACTCGTAATACCAGCGGGCGTTAAAAAGCAGCGTTAGGACCTCTTATTGCTGCTTTTTAAACCTAACGCACAACTCGTAATCTAGCCGAAAATTTCTGCGTCAAAATTAACACTACTCTAGAACTTCCAAACTCATTATATACTCCTGGAGTAAAGGTTTATTAACCTGTTTTATTTATGGTATTAAGGTTTGAACATCCAATACAGATATAACAGATTTAACTGTTGTGGTTTATAACATCTCTTTATCTTAAAATTAAATAAAACCAAAATTCTTAATTAAACAAGATAGCTCTTTTTTTTTTTTTTTTTTACAAAAGAGCAGTAATTAGATATGTATTGATTATAACACCTTGCATAAAATGTTAATTTTTTTACACCAAATTTTGATTTAATTTTAGTCATTGCCTTTTGACTAAAATGCCATTTTGATTTAGTTTTAGTCATAGTCTTTTGACTAAAATGCCATTTGAGTTTTAGTCGTATTTTAGTCATCAGAATTTCTTTAGTCTTATTCTCATTTTAGTCTAGTTTTAGTCGACAAAATAAACCCTGGTATCTATGTTAAAGCCCTTTGCAGGCCTAACATCTGATACCTCATATCTATAAGCCCTTTTAACTTTTTTAATACAATTTATTTTTAAATACATTTTATCAAACAGTATTAATATGAGTGTATTAATATGAGTATACTGTTAAATATATTTTTGATGTGCTTTGTGCAACTTTTTTGTCTTGCATAACAGTTAACCAGAGGCATTAAATTAGATTGCGCTCATGTGAAGTGTTTACTTTAAACTCGTTAGACGTGTGCTATTTCCATCATGTGCAAAAAGCCAAGAAATACCACGTATAGCGTGCGTGCTACAGTTACAAAATTAAGTCAGCTGTAGTGTAAACTGAACAGTGTTAAGTTAACCTCATTTCAAACACTGAGCAATATTAGTCTGAGAATATAACATTTTATGCAGATGTAAAAATCTTAGATAAAATGCCTCCTTGCATCTGGAAAGTACTTGCATAAAGGGGCAGTAAACTAGAATGTAATTAAAATATATATATTAATAAAAAAAAACTCATATCTGCCAGAAGGGCACCTACCATTTGTGTATTGAGGAGGAAACATTTTTGCATGGCTTTAAATATAGAATTTCTACAGCATTGTCAAATAATCATAATTACACTGCTGCATATTGCTAAATAAATGTGTTTTTATGGACCCCTGGCCCCACCATACAACTACTACCACACTGAAGTTACAATCCGAAATTGCACAAAGAAATAAAAAACATTTGCTAAGTAAGTCCTACCTCCTCTGCAAATGAAAGTGATCTGCCGTCTGACTCAGGCACACACTGTACAAACTTAAGTGCCAAGTCTGTCTCACACTGTGCATAGTGGTTTAGTGCACACTCAGAAATCCTCTCAGATGCTAATGCTTTACTCCTTGTAATAACAATATAAGACTATCTGCTCAAATTTTCTTATATGCTGCATTGCTCAGAGACCTGGTAAGCCTTATTAATATTTGGGGCTTTATATTAATATAGTGGTCTGCACTATTGTTTGTTTATATTTCTTTCTAGGTTACATATTTTTATGTTTTGAAGACACTTATTCAAGAATTGGGAAATTAAATTGATTGTAAAGTCAGCCTCCTGTCTAAACAGCTGTGTAACAGTTATCCCAAAAAAACCTGACTTTCATTCAATAAATTTTACGATTTCAAATGTATACCTGTATTTTCATAATCTTATACTAATTTTCGGCAAATTCATCCTCCTCCCGGCATTCGCGCTCCGTTGCTGTAGTTTTGATTGACATCTTAATAGCCAATAACTGCTCTAACCACGGGGGGACCCACCCCCTTGCCATGACGTAATACATCCTTATTGCGCATGCGTTCGTTTGCGGTGCAGAGCTAATCTATTGTAAGCTTGTGCACATTTCGCGCATGCGCAATAGAAGTAAACACGGCATCAAAATAGAATTTTATACGAAGTCCTGTCATTTCCTCTGTATTGTAACGCTTGGATTAGTGGATCTGAAAGGGCTCCGTATATAGGTTAGATTGTTTTATTTATTTTATCGATGTGACCAAAATATACACAGGAGCGCGCAGTGCAGATACGTAAACAGCGGGTGGGACCACTGTTTACGTAATATGGAGGAAAATTAGCAAACAGTGAGTGGGAGGAGCGGGTAAGTAAATTATCGATATTGAATATATAACATAAAAACGAAATCATAGATTTTATTAAAAAATTATTGTGGCGGTATGCTTAATCGGATGATTCAAACTATATTATACAAACCTGAAAATTTACATTCACTTTAATTAAATATTGGAATTTCTGTCATCACATCATATTGATCCATTTTTTTTCAACTTTTTTTCATCATTTTTATTTTTGTTCACATATATAAGATAAATCAACTTTTTGGAATCATCTTTTTCACAAATTTTTGATACACCTTTTCAAAATTTGGGACTTTTATTTTTTGACCATGAAATAATTATTACTATTTTTTATTATATGCTCATATATAGCTAATTACTTTTATTTGTTATTTGTATTTGTAATTTGTTTTTAATGTATATTTGAATTAAATTGTTGTTTTAGTTTTGCTATAATCTTGTACACATTTTAGCCTTATAGGTGCTCCCAAAACACACACACACACACACACACATATATATATATATATATATATATATATATATATATATATATATACAGGGAGTGCAGAATTATTAGGCAAATGAGTATTTTGACCACATCATCCTCTTTATGCATGTTGTCTTACTCCAAGCTGTATAGGCTCGAAAGCCTACTACCAATTAAGCATATTAGGTGATGTGCATCTCTGTAATGAGAAGGGGTGTGGTCTAATGACATCAACACCCTATATCAGGTGTGCATAATTATTAGGCAACTTCCTTTCCTTTGGCAAAATGGGTCAAAAGAAGGACTTGACAGGCTCAGAAAAGTCAAAAATAGTGAGATATCTTGCAGAGGGATGCAGCACTCTTAAAATTGCAAAGCTTCTGAAGCGTGATCATCGAACAATCAAGCGTTTCATTCAAAATAGTCAACAGGGTCGCAAGAAGCGTGTGGAAAAACCAAGGCGCAAAATAACTGCCCATGAACTGAGAAAAGTCAAGCGTGCAGCTGCCAAGATGCCACTTGCCACCAGTTTGGCCATATTTCAGAGCTGCAACATCACTGGAGTGCCCAAAAGCACAAGGTGTGCAATACTCAGAGACATGGCCAAGGTAAGAAAGGCTGAAAGACGACCACCACTGAACAAGACACACAAGCTGAAACGTCAAGACTGGGCCAAGAAATATCTCAAGACTGATTTTTCTAAGGTTTTATGGACTGATGAAATGAGAGTGAGTCTTGATGGGCCAGATGGATGGGCCCGTGGCTGGATTGGTAAAGGGCAGAGAGCTCCAGTCCGACTCAGACGCCAGCAAGGTGGAGGTGGAGTTCTGGTTTGGGCTGGTATCATCAAAGATGAGCTTGTGGGGCCTTTTCGGGTTGAGGATGGAGTCAAGCTCAACTCCCAGTCCTACTGCCAGTTTCTGGAAGACACCTTCTTCAAGTGGTACAGGAAGAAGTCTGCATCCTTCAAGAAAAACATGATTTTCATGCAGGGCAATGCCTAATCACATGCGTCCAAGTACTCCACAGCGTGGCTGGCAAGAAAGAGTATAAAAGAAGAAAATCTAATGACATGGCCTCCTTGTTCACCTGATCTGAACCCCATTGAGAACCTGTGGTCCATCATCAAATGTGAGATTTACAAGGAGGGAAAACAGTACACCTCTCTGAACAGTGTCTGGGAGGCTGTGGTTGCTGCTGCACGCAATGTTGATGGTGAACAGATCAAAACACTGACAGAATCCATGGATGGCAGGCTTTTGAGTGTCCTTGCAAAGAAAGGTGGATATATTGGTCACTGATTTGTTTTTGTTTTGTTTTTGAATGTCAGAAATGTATATTTGTGAATGTTGAGATGTTATATTGGTTTCACTGGTAAAAATAAATAATTGAAATGGGTATATATTTGTTTTTTGTTAAGTTGCCTAATAATTATGCACAGTAATAGTCACCTGCACACACAGATATCCCCCTAAAATAGCTATAACTAAAAACAAACTAAAAACTACTTCCAAAACTATTCAGCTTTGATATTAATGAGTTTTTTGGGTTGATTGAGAACATGGTTGTTGTTCAATAATAAAATTAATCCTCAAAAATACAACTTGCCTAATAATTCTGCACTCCCTGCATATGTATATATATCAAAGTAATACAAAAGCAAAACAAAAATTAATAGTACAGGAATGCTAACACTAATTTAATCAGTGTGTAGATACTTTGGTCCATAATACACATGGTGAAATATAATAAGCAATATATATGGCCCATGTAACATGTATACTTACTACACAATAAGAAGGACAGGAGCACCGGCAGATGTGGAATACAGCGCTTTATTCCAAACAAAAAACGCTGTACAAGTAAAGATTCACAGTTCATATGTAGGTAGTAAAAACCTCCTAATGTTTCTGCAAAAGATACTGGCAGCAGTTGGTTGGCAAGTGGTAGGAGGAAAGAAACAGCTGACGCGTTTCGGCTTTTCAGCCGTAATCTTAGCTGGTGAAAAGTAATTAACTGATAATTAGTTGGGAATGTACATCTGCATTTGTGATTCATGTAGTAAAAATACCAGAGTAAGGAAACTATAGGCAGCAATGCCAATCCAGGTGTACGTTAAGACCCCTAGGGGTCATAGTTCCCAAATCGAAAATCCACCTCGCCTCCCTTTGCAAGAGGGTTTTAGCCCTATCACCACCTCTGGTGGGGGGAGGGACGTGGTAAATGATAATGTACTTGAGATAGGTAACCATATGTCCTGCTTCAACAAAATTTCTGGCCACAGACTGATCAGAAAATACCTTATCCAGGGCTGCCCATATGGCTGAACGGTGGTTGGCCATTCTAGTTCGAAGGTCATCCATCGTTGTGCCCACATAAAATTGACCGCAAACGCAGTGGAACAGGTAGACTATGAATTTTGTGCTGCAGGTCACTCTATGTCGAATCTTGTATTTCTTAGTTGAGTATGGATGGCTAAAGTAATTTCCTGTGGTGAGTCCACCACATGTAGTATACCCCAAACAGTGGAAACAACCTGGTTTTGTTTTCAGCCAGGTTCCTCTGTTGTAGCAGTTTATGGGATCTGTTTCGATGAGCTGATCTCTGAATGAGTAAGCCCTGCGGTATCCAATCCTGGGTGGCAACATATTGTTAAAGGGTAGATCCCTGTCTGTAGTGAGTAGGTTCCAATTGTTGCTCAGAGTATCTGCAATGCTTTCTTTTCCCATCTTGTAGGTTGTGGTAAATGTCAGCTTGTTTTCTTTTTCTCTACTTTTGGTATCATAGAGTAATTCTCGTTGGGTATCTCTAATTGTCGCTTCTCTACTGCTTTTTAGGATCCTGCTGTGGTAGCCCCTCTGTATGAATTTTTTCTCCATTTCAGCCATTTGTGTGTCCCTATGTTCTTTGTTGGTGCTGTTCCTAGTCACTCTTTTAAATTGGCAGATAGGAAGAGCTTTCTTTAGGCTAGGAGGGTGGCAGCTTGAGGCACATAGAATCGAATTCTTATCCGTAGGTTTGCTGAAGAGGTTGGTGATCAGGGTTTCCCCCTGTCGGATGATTCTTATGTCCAAGAAGTCCACTGTTTCTTTGTCGTATGTGATTTTTAATTTCACAATAGGGTGGACTCGGTTCAATTCTTCAAACTACTGTAATAGTTCTTCTTCAGTGCTCTTCCATAGCATGAACAGGTAATCTATATACCTTTTAAATAGATGTATCCTAGGGTCATGGAATAATTCAGTGCCACCATTCTCTAATTCGGCCATAAACAGGTTGGCATATGATGTGGCCATATTTGACCCCATTGCCGTCCCAGCTATTTGTAAGTAGAATGTGCGCTCAAAGCAAAAGTAGTTTAGTTCCAGAAACATTCTCAACATCTCGCAGACAGCTTCTGCTGGGGGGTCGATATAGGGGTATCTGGCCAGTTGTCTCCTAGAAGCTGCTATTCCCTCTTGATATGGTATGACTGTGTATAAGCTGGTCACATTTAGTGTGACCAGCAGGACTTCTTCAGTCAATGGGGGTAACTCCAGTAGTAGTCTGATCATAGCAGCTGAGTCAAGTAGGAAAGAAGGTATGTTCCGGACCATTGCTTGGAGTAAATGATCGATATATGTTGATACCAGTTGGAGTAGGGAACCAATCGCAGATACGATTGGTCTGCCTGGTGGATCCGTGAGGCTCTTGTGTACCTTAGGTAGCATATAAAGTACCGGTATCCTAGGGAATGTTGTTGTCATGTATTCACTTGTGCCTTTGTCAATTAGAATTGTTGCTGTGTAGTTGCTGGATTAGATCATCTAGGCTCTTGAACTTTTTAGTAGGATCGCCCCTGAGGGTACTGTAGGTGTCTTTGTCCTCCAACTGGCGCATCAACTCTTTTCTATAGTCGGTATAATCTTGTAAGACCACGGCACCTCCTTTGTCCGCTTCCCTCAATATGATATTGGGGTCACTCTGTAGGTCCCTGAGGGCTTTTCTTTCTATGACCGTCAAATTATATATGTGTGTCTTCTGTGTCTTGCAGCCCTCCTCACCCGTCTGCCATAGTAATCTTGAGAAAGTTTTAATTGAGGGATTGTTGCTGTTGCGGTCATAGGTGCTTTTCCCCCTAAATCTTGTTCCAGGTTCCTTGTTTGTAGAAGTACTAAAGTGTTCTTTAAGCCTTGGTGAACGTGTGAAACGATGTACGTCCACGTATACATTGAAGGTGCCTGGTCTGGATGTTGGGATGAATGAAAGGCCTTTGTTCAGGACACTCCTCTCATCCTCTGTGAGGATGTGTCCACTGAGGTTGATGATTAACTCCTCATGTACCTGCCCCTCCTGGGTAGTCTCGGTGGGCGGCTTGTAGCCCCCCTCCGGGTATGGGTTCTCTGCCTCCTTCGTTTTTTGAGCGAGTTTGCATTCCCTCTTGCTGTTCAACTGTGTTAGTCATTGTTCTGTTCGTGTTGTCCAAATCTGAACTATTCCCAGAGCTGTCTACCATTCCAAGTGGTCTTGCACGGTTATACCTCTGTCTCCAGGGTCTGTTTGCTCTGTACATATTTCTTTCATCCGGGCTCCTCTGCCATCGGTAGACACTTTTTTTTTGTAGTCCTGTGTCACATCCTCTAGTTTTCGGTTCTTGAATGTTATGAAATGATTCTCATATTTATCAACTTCTTCTTTGTGTTTATTGAGCCAGTTCTGGTCAGTGTCTGCTTCCAATCTGTTCAGGTGCAATGTTTCATAAGCCTTTGTCTCATTTCCGTTGATTTCCAGTAGCCTTGTCACTTCTTCAATAACTAGGAGAATCTGGTCAAGTGAGCACTTGTTCATAATATTGCACCACTTTAAGCAAAAGGCGGGGTTATTTCTTCCTATTGTTGGTGTGTTCCTTATGTGGGCAAAACGGTGGATGACTTTCGAACTAGAATGGCCAACCACCGTTCAGCCATACGGGCAGCCCTGGATAAGGAATCTTCTGATCAGCCTGTGGCCAGACATTTTGTTGAAGCAGGACATATGGTTACCGATATCAAGTACATTATCATTGACCAGAGGTGGTGATAGGGCTAAAACCCTCTTGCAAAGGGAGGTGAGGTGGATTTTTGATTTGGTAACTATGACCCTTAGGGGTCTTAACGTACACCTGGATTGGCATTGCTGCCTATAGTGTCCTTACTCTGGTATTTTTACTACATGAATCACTAATGCAGATGTACATTCCCAATTAATTATCAGTTAATTACTTTTCTTGTGTAGGATACATACATGGGCCATATATATCACTTATTATATTTCACCATGTGTATTATGGACCAAAGTATCTACACACTGAAATTAGTGTTAGCATTCCTGTACTATTAATTTTGTATTACTTTTGTATTACTTTGATATTATTTTTGTAACACTTTTTATTTTCATGCTTTGTTTATATTGTATATCCAAATAGAGGGTAATAACATTGTAACATGTCTGAATTGATTTAAATTTACTTGAGACATTATGACATCATTGCTGTATCCACCGCAGACATATGTTACTGTTTTGAGAGGCCTCCAACTAGTGACATTACTCTTCTTTAAGTAATAGTGGCTACTACTAACCTGTATACTTAATCATAATAGACAAGTGTCTACACCTGTACCAACCTATTCATTTAATTAGAGACTTCCCTTATAGTAGCAGACAGCATTAAGCTTATTAACTTATGTCTGTAACACGGGTTGGTCTATACATTATACCTTGTCAATTATAGGCACTTTTAGTGTAAATATGCCCCAATTATATTATTTCACATATTGTTTTGTTTTATTTATGTTGCATATTTGTTGCTTGATATTAGGCCCTTTATGAGTATAGTGTCATAATAGTTTTTCTGTAACAATGACCATGTTGTGTACTGTTGATAGCATATGTTTAGCAGCGAGACGCCATCACATTGTTGATTGATTCTAAATATTAGCAAGAGATCTCATCAGACACAGATTCTAGCAAGTCAAATGATTGCTCCTGGTATTACTACGGAATTTTTAACAGCTGATATTGTTTTTAGTGGAATCCAAGTGTACTTCCGGGCTGCACAGGATGAGGGTCACAACCAACAGCATACACAAAAACAATGATAATCCAAGGAAAAGCAAGAGGATACCAGCCAAAAAGTATAAAAAAGTGTTGTCTTTATTGGGGTACGTTATAAAAACAAATACATAGTCAAAGTTCCATTAACAAGAGGTCAGGGTTACAGCTTGACAGACTGCAGACATGTTTTGCGTGGTTCTCCATGCTTGATCACTGCTGTCTGAAAGCTGTATGTCTGGCCTCCATTTAAAGGGGCCTCAATCTATTAAAATCAATAAGATTAACCCTTACCTACATGAATAAGATATTAAAGGTACACAAAAATTATTATGGTTGAGAGAGAAAGGTGACCCATACGCTAAATAGAACAATATATGCAATATAATCCTTATAATATATTTAAAAATGCCCTGAGGTATATAGAATTACAAAAATAGGGTATTTATTATGTGAATAATTCTATTTAATCAGCTATAGATTTGTCTACAATCAACTCCTAAATAAATAAATTAACATCACTTTCTTTGTTGATGCATTTGGGGTGTCTAGTGTTTAATAGGAAGATCCATTTGGCTTCCTTATAACTGAGTTTATACTCCCTGTCTCCTCCACGCCTATGCTTGGGGACATAATCAATTGCCTGAATAGAAACTAATGAAGTGTTTCCCTGATGCATAGCTTTAAAGTGTTTTGAAACTGGAGTGACCGTATACGGGTCCTCAATGCCTCTCACATGTTCTAATGCCCTATCTTTTAGGAAATGTTTAGTTCTTCCTACATACTGCCTACGCTGAAGACAACGCTGCCTGAATAGCACGGACCCCAAAATTGGTAAGCGCCACTTTTTCTGTTTGCTTGTAGTTTTCAATCTTCGTTTGGATTGTGGCAGCAAGACCCATTGGGGCTTTTTCACATTACCGTGCAGGTGAATATTAGCGTTCTTACATGTGCGAGGCTAAAGAAATCCATGATTACAGCAACACAGTTTTCATATTAACTGACTTTGGTACTTAACGAGGAAATCTGCTTTTTATACATTGAAAAAGGAATATAATCTTTATTATTTTACAAATAATACCGGCAATATTAAAGGCTGTGAGGGTGCCCTTTATATTTGGGGTACGGTACACATCGAGAGCATTATGCATATGATCAGGATGTTGACCATATTTTATTGGAGAATGACAACACACTTGATGGTCTATTTTTTCAAATAGATTAACTTAGACGCAAAGACATTAAACTTGATTTGGACATAAAAACCTTTTTACTATATATGCGACAAAAGAGAATACCCAGAGGACTAAGAATAAGAAAATTTCCCTCTCTTCTTGTCACTGACATGGACTTTATAAAGAAATGGAGCAAAATCTTAGATGATTGTTCTTTTGCCCTAATGGAACTATTAATAACTTATAAGAAACGGCAGAAAATTGAATCCATTAAATATATTAAAACTGTGCAAATAGATTTACAAAAGTTCCAGATAGACAAAGAGTTCAAATCTTATGATAAAAAATTTGAGGATAACATGGCTAGATTTACAAAAGAGCTATGGGATTTCAAAAAACAGAAATTGTCAAGAGACAAAAGAGATTATGAATTTAATAAAGTGTATCAGTGGCAAAGTGTAGGGAGGAATCCACGCCATCAAAATCAGTTTAATAAAAATCAGACAGACACACTACCAAAGAAAAGTGTTAAAGTGCAATTTGCTGAAACTGATTATGACGTGGATACCTCAGAACATGATTCAAATGAGGATATTGTGGATACGACAGGGATGTCAGCTTTAGATATACCATCACAGGAGGAGGATATTTTATCAAAAAACGAGTGGCGCACAGGCGCAAAGCCCAAAAGAAAAAAACAAGAAGGGGCAGCAGGGGTAGAGGCAAATATAAGGGGAGGCAGAACCAGGTATCAGACACGAATACAGACAAAGAAATATGTATAAAAAATGTGTTTAATCTCTCTAAATATGAATTGACAGTAACAGAAAGGGAGGTGCTTAGCCTAGGACTTGGGTATGCGCCCACTGCACATTTTGAGCTGTTCGGCACCATCCATGATGTTAATAAATTTGTGAGAAAATTCACTCTTAAACAACATTTTTCGGGGTCCATGGATGGTGCCGAATAGGCCAAAAATATAAAGATGTATTATACTTTAATGAACAATGTCTGGTCTTAGATCTCATTACCATGCTTGATGCCAATTCCGATATAGAGACACCTGATACAGTGTTATCCGAATATGCAAAAAAGCATCTTTTACCTTATACATAGTAGAAGTAAGAGTATTGACGTCTTCCAGCGCACAGTAGAACACAAATTAAAAACTCTATCAGAGAGTTTAGTTATCAAAAAAACAAACAAACATCAATATTCACAGAATTTGACATCAGAACAGAGAAAAGCTCTTAATAAATTAAAATCAAATAGTGAAATTGTGATTATAGAGTCCGACAAGGGCGGGAACGTTGTTATTATGGATCATGAGTACAATATCTCTGAAGCTTTGAGGCAACTAAAAGATGAGGAGGTATATACTAAACTCACCTTTAATCCTACTCTAAAATTTAAAGCTAAGTTAAAGGACATCTTGGAATTAGGGAAACAGACAGGAGCTTTCAAGGATACATATTTTGATAACAGGCAAAGAAAGAGGTACGCTTGCTCACTGTGGAAATGCTGGAAATCATAAATTTATTTGAAGACCAAACAGGTACAGGTATACAGGGTCACAGTTAGGAACGCCTGACGCGTTTCGCGCATGCGTGGATGCGCTTCTTCGGAGGCTGATGGAGTATAACAGTGTGAGCCTTTTAAACCAGGTTTTCACCAATCCTGAGAGGACTGAGGTCTGAGCCAATCAGTGTTGCTTCAGTGAGTTGTAGCCTTTGTGTTATTAACTCTTGTGTCTTCAGTTTGTTACAGAGGCTAATATTGTTAACTCTGCGGTAACACTGATTGGTGCACATCAATAAATGAAATAATAAAACATTAATATAATATGACAGAAATTAGGGATAAGGATTACTGGCAAATAATTGAACATAGATAATTTACATGGTAAATACATGAATGGATACATTGGTAAATGGATAAAAAATGAGTAAAAAATGAATAAGTAAAAATATTGATAAATAGTGAGAAAGTATAAAAATGTAAGAATAAGAATAAAAATAGAAATAGGGATGGGAATGAGAGTAAAAAATAAAAATAAAAGTAAATATGAAAATGAAAATAAAAAATGTAAATAAAAAATGTAAGTAAAAATTATAAATGAAGCTAAAAATAAAAATATTCAATGAATAAATGAATAGGTAAAAAATAATTTCCTACCATCAAAATAGAAGATATAGCTCTAAATGTCTATGCTGGCTAATTGAATATAAGTGCTCTTCATCTTGAAGGGGGAAATTAATACATATTTTGATACCTTACTTCCTCAAGCACCCCTTACACCTATCTTTTACTTTGTCCCTAAATTACACAAAGACAGCATGCACCCCCTGGCAGACCCATCATATCAGGAGTGGGTTCCCTCCTTGAACCGTTGTCAGAATTAGTTGATACATTCCTCCAGCCATTGGTAGTGGATTTAATGAGTTATATTAAGGACTCTACACAGGTCCTAAATAATGTAAAAAAATGTAAGTGGCAAGAATCCTACCGCTTTCTAACTATTAATGTTACATCACTTTACACCTCCATTCCACACCACCTGGGTCTAGCTGCTGTGGCTTATTTTTTTAACAATTTTTCTAATTATAGTAAGGATGTTATTTATTTTGTGTTAACAGCAATAGAATTTTTACTTGAACACAATTTTTTTATTTTTGGAAAGGATTGCTATCTCCAGAGACGTGGCACGGCTATAGGGGCAAAATTTGCCCCCTCCTATGCCAACCTTTTCATGGGTTGGTGGGAAGCCTGCCACGTCTATGGAGATGACAACCATTACAAACAACATTTTGTTTATTATGGCAGATATATTGATGACCTGTTGGTGGTGTGGAATGGGGATGAAACAACTGTAGAAACATTTCTGGAAACCATTAATTTTAACAACATGAACTTAAAATTTACGGCAGAACATAATAAAACTACTATAAAATTTCTGGACTTGGTTGTGGATCCAAGCACTAATATGATAAATAACACAGTATACAGAAAACCCACAGGAGGCAACACAATCCTAAATTTTAGGTCATGTAACCCTTGTCATGTCAAAAGAGCTATCCCAAAGGGGCAATTTATACTAGACGGATCTGCTCCGATACAGAAAATTATGAAAAACAGTGTAAGATACTTGAGCAAAGATTGCTCGACAGGGGTTATCCTGACACCCTATTAAAAAATACCAAAATAGAAGTAGATCAGATACCTAGGGACAATGTGTTACAGTACAAAAAAAGAGACCAACGACACAAAGAAATTACTGAGAACAAAGTAGTGTTCAGTACCCCGTTTAGTTTGGAATTTAACAAAATCTGTAACATCATAAAACAGAGCCTACCTATTCTGGCTGTAGACTCATGTCTAGAAAAAGTGGCCAATGAAGGCTGCAAATTTGTAGCCAGAAAAGGGAAAACAATTGGCAACATGGTAGCCCCTTCTGACTTACCTATTCTAAATACCAGAACTTGGTTACCTAATAAACTAGCGGCTAGATCACAAGTTTTGTCGGTAAGGCTGTGCGGTACTAACGCTCCTTTTTTTCTTACCGCTCACTTAAAACAACGCTGGTATTACGAGTTTTCTGCAAGCCGGCGTTGGCCTCAGAAAAGTGAGCTTTGAGCAAAATTTAGCTCCACATCTAACCTCGATACCAGTGTTGCTTAAGTCAGCGGTAAGCTGGCAAAACATGCTCGTGCACAATTTCAAAAAGTACAGATTATTCAAAGACTTTCCTGCGCTGCCTCGGTGTTGACTAGCCCTAACTCCTGAAATATCAACCCCTGTTTGATATTGGATTAGTTTGTGCAAAAGAGAGTTTAAGAGTTTGGGGCGCAAATAAATGCTGCAACTAAAGAAATGAGTTGGAATAAGTTACTATGGCCTAGATTTGGAGTTCGGCGGTAGCCGTCAAAACCAGCGTTAGAGGCTCCTAACGCTGGTTTTGGCCGCCCGCTGGTATTTGGAGTCAGTGATTAAAGGGTCTAACGCTCACTTTTCAGCCGCGACTTTTCCATACCGCAGATCCCCCTACGCCATTTGCGTAGCCTATCTTTTCAATGGGATCTTTCTAACGCTGGTATTTAGAGTCGTTTCTGAAGTGAGCGTTAGAGCTCTAACGACAAGATTCCAGCCGCCTGAAAATAGCAGGAGTTAAGAGCTTTCTGGCTAACGCCGGTTCATAAAGCTCTTAACTACTGTACCCTAAAGTACACTAACACCCATAAACTACCTATGTACCCCTAAACCGAGGTCCCCCCACACCGCCGCCACTCGATTAAAATTTTTAACCCCTAATCTGCCGACCGCCACCTACGTTATACTTATGTACCCCTAATCTGCTGCCCCTAACCCCGCTGACCCCTGTATTACATTTATTAACCCCTAACCTGCCCCCCACAACGTCGCCGCCAGCTACTTAAAATAATTAACCCCTAATCTTTCGACCGCAAAGCGCTGCCACCTACGTTATACTTATGTACCCCTAAACTGCTGCCCCTAACACCGCCGACCCCTATATTATATTTATTAACCCCTAATCTGCCCCCCTCAACGTCGCCGACACCTGCCTACACTTATTAACCCCTAATCTGCCGAGCGGACCTGAGCGCTACTATAATAAAGTTATTAACCCCTAACCCGCCTCACTAACCCTATCATAAATAGTATTAACCCCTAATCTGCCCTCCCTAACATCGCCAACACCTAACTTCAATTATTAACCCCTAATCTGACGACCGGAGCTCACCGCTATTCTAATAAATTGATTAACCCCTAAAGCTAAGTCTAACCCTAATACTAACACCCCCCTAAGTTAAATATAATTTAAATCTAACGAAATAAATTAACTCTTATTAAATAACTTATTCCTATTTAAAGCTAAATACTTACCTGTAAAATAAATCCTAATATAGCTACAATATAAATTATAATTATATTATAGCTATTTTAGGATTAATATTTATTTTACAGGCAACTTTGTAATTATTTTAACCAGGTACAATAGCTATTAAATAGTTAAGAACTATTTAATAGTTACCTAGTTAAAATAATAACAAATTTACCTGTAAAATAAATCCTAACCTAAGATATAATTAAACCTAACACTACCCTATCAATAAATTAATTAAATAAACTACCTACAATTACCTACAATTAACCTAACACTACACTATCAATAAATTAATTAAACACAATTGCTACAAATAAATACAATTAAATAAACTAGCTAAAGTACAAAAAATAAAAAAGAACTAAGTTACAAAAAATAATAAAATATTTACAAACATAAGAAAAATATTGCAACAATTTTAAACTAATTACACCTACTCTAAGCCCCCTAATAAAATAACAAAGCCCCCCAAAATAAAAAATTCCCTACCCTATTCTAAATTTAAAAAGTTACAAGCTCTTTTACCTTACCAGCCCTGAACAGGGCCCTTTGCGGGGCATGCCCCAAGGATTTCAGCTCTTTTGCCTGTAAAAAAAAACATACCATACCCCCCCCCCAACATTACAACCCACCACCCACATACCCCTAATCTAACCCAAACCCCCCTTAAATAAACCTAACACTAAGCCCCTGAAGATCTTCCTACCTTGTCTTCACCATACCAGGTTCACCGATCCGTCCTGGCTCCAACATCTTCATCCAACCCAAGCGGGGGTTGGCGATCCATCATCCGGTGCTGAAGAGGTCCAGAAGAGGCTCCAAAGTCTTCCTCCTATCCGGCAAGAAGAGGACATCCGGACCGGCAAACATCTTCTCCAAGCGGCATCTTCAATCTTCTTCCATCCGGTGCGGAGCGGGTCCATCTTGAATCAGGCGACGCGGATCCATCCTCTTCTTCCGTTGTCTCCCGACGAATGACGGTTCCTTTAAGGGACGTCATCCAAGATGGCGTCCCTCGAATTCCGATTGGCTGATAGGATTCTATCAGCCAATCGGAATTAAGGTAGGAATTTTCTGATTGGCTGATGGAATCAGCCAATCAGAATCAAGTTCAATCCGATTGGCTGATCCAATCAGCCAATCAGATTGAGCTCGCATTCTATTGGCTGTTCCGATCAGCCAATAGAATGCGAGCTCAATCTGATTGGCTGATTGGATCAGCCAATCGGATTGAACTTGATTCTGATTGGCTGATTCCATCAGCCAATCAGAAAATTCCTACCTTAATTCCGATTGGCTGATAGAATCCTATCAGCCAATCGGAATTCGAGGGACGCCATCTTGGATGACGTCCCTTAAAGGAACCGTCATTCGTCGGGAGACAACGGAAGAAGAGGATGGATCCGCGTCGCCTGCTTCAAGATGGACCCGCTCCGCACCGGATGGAAGAAGATTGAAGATGCCGCTTGGAGAAGATGTTTGCCGGTCCGGATGTCCTCTTCTTGCCGGATAGGAGGAAGACTTTGGAGCCTCTTCTGGACCTCTTCAGCACCGGATGATGGATCGCCAACCCCCGCTTGGGTTGGATGAAGATGTTGGAGCCAGGACGGATCGGTGAACCTGGTATGGTGAAGACAAGGTAGGAAGATCTTCAGGGGCTTAGTGTTAGGTTTATTTAAGGGGGGTTTGGGTTAGATTAGGGGTATGTGGGTGGTGGGTTGTAATGTTGGGGGGGGTATGGTATGTTTTTTTTTACAGGCAAAAGAGCTGAAATCCTTGGGGCATGCCCCGCAAAGTGCCCTGTTCAGGGCTGGTAAGGTAAAAGAGCTTGTAACTTTTTTAATTTAGAATAGGGTAGGGAATTTTTTATTTTGGGGGGCTTTGTTATTTTATTAGGGGGCTTAGAGTAGGTGTAATTAGTTTAAAATTGTTGTAATATTTTTCTTATGTTTGTAAATATTTTATTATTTTTTGTAACTTAGTTCTTTTTTATTTTTTGTACTTTAGCTAGTTTATTTAATTGTATTTATTTGTAGCAATTGTGTTTAATTAATTTATTGATAGTGTAGTGTTAGGTTAATTGTAGGTAATTGTAGGTAGTTTATTTAATTAATTTATTGATAGGGTAGTGTTAGGTTTAATTATATCTTAGGTTAGGATTTATTTTACAGGTGAATTTGTTATTATTTTAACTAGGTAACTATTAAATAGTTCTTAACTATTTAATAGCTATTGTACCTGGTTAAAATAATTACAAAGTTGCCTGTAAAATAAATATTAATCCTAAAATAGCTATAATATAATTATAATTTATATTGTAGCTATATTAGGATTTATTTTACAGGTAAGTATTTAGCTTTAAATAGGAATAATTTATTTAATAAGAGTTAATTTATTTCGTTAGATGTAAATTATATTTAACTTAGGGGGGTGTTAGTATTAGGGTTAGACTTAGCTTTAGGGGTTAATACATTTATTATAGTAGCGGTGAGGTCCGCTCGGCAGATTAGGAGTTAATAAGTGTAGGCAGGTGTCGGCGACGTTGAGGGGGGCAGATTAGGGGTTAATAAATATAATATAGGGGTCGGCGATGTTAGGGCAGCAGATTAGGGGTACATAGGGATAACGTAGGTTGCGGCGGTTTACGGAGCGGCAGATTAGGGGTTAAAAAAAATATGCAGGGGTCAGCGATAGCGGGGGCAGCAGATTAGGGGTTAATAAGTGTAAGGTTAGGGGTGTTTAGACTCGGGGTACATGTTAGGGTGTTAGGTGCAGACGTAGGAAGTGTTTCCCCATAGGAAACAATGGGGCTGCGTTAGGAGCTGAACGCTGCTTTTTTGCAGGTGTTAGGTTTTTTTTCAGCTCAAACAGCCCCATTGTTTCCTATGGGAGAATCGTGCACGAGCACGTTTTTGAGGCCGGCCGCGTCCGTAAGCAACTCTGGTATCGAGAGTTGCATTTGCGGTAAAAATGCTCTACGCTCCTTTTTTGGAGCCTAACGCAGCATTTGATTAAACTCTCGATACCAGAGTTAAATTTATGGTGCGGCCAGAAAAAAGCCCGCGGAGCGTTAACAGCCCTTTTACCGCCGAACTCCAAATCTAGGCCTATATGTTTAAAGTTGATTAAATTTGTATTCGGTCAATTCAATATAATGATAGACATATAATTGGTAAATATTATCCTTTATTTTAATACAAGTTTATCTATAACAAGTTGATCTATAAAAAGTACAAATGTTCTTCTAAAAACAGTTCATCGGATTTTTGTAAAAATCTTGTTAAAATATATTATTAAAAAAATAATAATAAAGATACATAAAGATCATATAATGGTGTAGTGAGATTTCAAGTGATTGTGTGAGGAATATAAGAAGGGCTTCTTTTGTCTACATATGTAGCGATCTTACTCAGAGAGGTGCATAAGTTTTCGAAAAAATATATTTTCCTATAGATGTAGTCAATAATGATCTGTTTGGTTATATACGCAAAAACACCTAGTTCATCAAAACCTAGTGTAGTGTAGATAAACTTTCAGTTCACAATAGTTACACGTCAATAGGAATAGTTGGTTACTAATTGTTAATATGTACTAAATATGTACTAATTCGGCTCCTCTCGGTATACATACATGTAATCTATGTAAAAAACATGTGTGGAGAACAGTCAGTTTAAAAGCAGTTTAAAAACAAGGTTCTTTGGTTGTGATAGTTAAATTCTTATGTAAACACGATATTTATGCTAACATGATATTTGTGCAGCAGAATGCAGTCGGCCGACTGAAATGGATAGCTCGTTCAAACTGAAAGAACCGTTTGTAGTCTTTTTACGGTATGATGAGTTTCCCCATAGGAAACAATGGGGCTGAGCTGGGTGAAAAAAACCTAACACCTGCAAAAAAGCAGCGTTCAGCTCCTGACGCAGCCCCATTGTTTCCTATGGGGAAAGAAAATTTACGTCTGCACTTAACACCCTAACATGAACCCCGAGTCTAAACACCCCTAATCTTACACTTATTAACCCCTAATCTGCCGCCCCCGCTATCGCCGACACCTGCATTATAATTATTAACCCCTAATCTGCCGCTCCGGACACCGCCGCCACCTACATTATACTTATAAACCCCTAATCTGCTGCCCCCAACATCGCCGACACCTACATTATAGTTATTAACCCCTAATCTGCCCCCCCAACGTCGCTGCAACTATATTAAATTTTCTAACCCCTAATCTGCTGCAGCCAACGTCGCCGCCACTATAATAAAGTTAATAACCCCTAAACCTAAGTCTAACCCTAACCCCCCCAACTTATAATTTATAAATATATAAATATAATTTAAATTAAACAAAATTAATTTAACATAATTAAATAAATTAATCCTATTTAAAACGAAATACTTACCGATAAAATAAACCCTAAGCTAGCTACAATATAACTATTAGTTCTTGTAATTCTTTTTTTATTTTATGCAATTTAGTGTTTGTTGTTTTTCGTAATTTAGTTTATTTAATTTAATTGTAATTAATTGTAAGTAGTTTAGGTAATTAGTTTAATGATAGTGTAGTGTTAGGTGTAATTCTAACTTAGGTTAGGATTTATTTTACAGGTAATTTTGTCTTTATTTTAACTGGGTAGTTATTAAATAGTTAATAACTATTTAATAACTATTGTACCTAGTTAAAATAAATACAAAGTTGCCTGTAAAATAAATATAAATCCTAAGCTAGCTACAATGTAACTATTAGTTATATTGTAGCTATCTTAGGGTTTATTTTATCGGTAAGTATTTAGTTTTAAATAGGATTAATTTATTTAATTATGTTACATTTATTTCGTTTAATTTAAATTATATTTAAGTTAGGGGGGTTAGACTTAGGGTTAGACTTAGGTTTAGGGGTTAATACATTTATTATAGTAGCGGCGACGTTGGGGTCGGAAGATTAGGGGTTAATAAATGTAGGTAGGTGTCGGCGACGTTGGGGGGCAGATTAGGGGTTAATAAAATTTAACTAGTGTTTGCGAGGCGGGAGTGCGGCGGTTTAGGGGTTAATACATTTATTAAAGTGGTGTCGATGTCCGGTCAGCAGATTAGGGGTTAATAATGGTAGGTAGGTGTCGGCGATGTTGGGGGCAGCAGATTAGGGGTTAATAAATATAATGTAGGTGTCGGCGATGTTAGGGGCAGCAGATTAGGGGTTCATAGGTATAATGTAGGTGGCGGCGAAGTCCGGTCGGCAGATTAGGGGTTAAAAAAAATATTTTAGTGTTTGCGATGTGGGGGGGCCTCGGTTTAGGGGTTAATAGGTAGTTTATGGGTGTTAGTGTACTTTTTAGCACTTTAGTTAAGAGCTTTATGTTCCGGCGTTAGCCCATAAAACTCTTAACTACTGACTTTCAAATGCGTTAGGAGTCTTGCCAGGAGAGGGTGTACCGCTCACTTCTTCCAAGACTCGTAATACCAGCATTATTCAAATCCCATTAAAAAGATAGGGTACGCAATTGACGTAAGGGGATTTGCGGTAGCCTCGAGTCATGGAAGAAAAGTGAGCAGTACACCTGTACCTGCCAGACTTGTAATACCAGCGGGCATTAAAAAGCAGTGTTGGGACCTCCCAACGCTGCTTTTTAAGGCTAACGCAAGACTCGTGATCTAGCCATTGTTTTCTTTAAATGTAAAGCACAAAGGTGCAAAACTTGTAATTTTGTTAAAGAGGGTTCAAAATGTAAATCAACTATCACAGGACGTGAATATGATATTAGATTTCAATTAAATTGCAAGTCTACCCATGTCATCTACCTCTTGACCTGTAGGGGGTGCCAGATATAGTATGTAGGAAGAACTAAACGTTTCCTAAAAGATAGTGCATTAGAACATGTGAGGGACATTGAGGACCCAGATACGGTCACTCCAGTTTCAAAACACTTTAAAGCTATGCATCAGGGAAACGCTTCATTAGTTTCTATTCAGGAAATTGATTATGTCCCCAAGCATAGGCATGGAGGAGACAGGGAGTATAAACTCAGTTATAAGGAAGCCAAATGGATTTTCCGATTAAACACTAGACACCCCAAATGCATCAACAAAGAAAGTGATGTTAATTTATTTAGGAGTTGATTGTACACAAATCTATAGCTGATTAAATAGAATTATTCATATAGTAAATATCCTATTTTTGTAATTCTATATACCTCAGGGCATTTTTAAATATATTATAAGGATTATATTGCATATATTGTTCTATTTAGCGTATGGTTCACCTTTCTCTCTCAATCATAATAATTTTTGTGTACCTTTAATATCTTATTCATGTAGGTAAGGGTTAAACTTATTGATTTTAATTGATTGAGGCCCCTTTAAATGGAGGCCAGACATACAGCTTTCAGACAGCAGTGATCAAGCGTTGAGAGAAACATGTCTGCAGTCTGTCAAGCTGTAACCCTGACCTCTTGTTAATGGAGCTTTGGCTCTGTATTTGTTTTTATAACATACCCCAATAAAGACTACACTTTTTTATACTTTTTGGCTGGTATCCTCTTGCTTTTCCTTGAATTATCATCGTTTTTGTGTATGCTGTTGGTTGTGACCCTCATCCTGTGCAGCCCGGAAGTACACTTGGATTCCACTGTTTGCAGAGTGCGCCGGAAACAGAGGCGCGTCTATCTGGGCTCCAGGAACAACGGCCAGATGGAGGAGACGAGTGCCTACGCTGAAGACAACACTGCCTGAATAGCATGGACCCCGGAATTGGTAAGCGCCACTTTTTCTGTTTGCTTGTGATATTGTTTTTAACCTACACATTAGGCAATCGCGACTTAGCATCCGGTTGCCATGTTAACACGTGTAACGTTTACGGCAAGTGATGCTGTGCAACTTTCCGGTTTGCGGTCGTGATTGCCGGCCAACGGTGGTAGATTAGCAGGGGTATATAGGAGGGTAAGTTTCTGTAACTTTGTATGCTTATTTTGAAAACGGGGGTGACCCCGAAACGTCAATAAATACATTGGTATTTCTGGATACAAGACCCTGTGAGTGACTGCTTCTTCAACTGTTTTGTATCTACATTTGGAGTGCACCCAGGGCACCGAGGGCCAGTTTGGGCCCTACTGCTGCACCAGGAGTGCTAATACCATCTTCCTAATTTATATATATATATATAAACAATATAACCATAAAATATATAAAATAAACAAAGAATTACAAAAGAGGAAAACTCATTTTTTTTATATTGTATGCGTGTTTGAGTCCAACACATTAGTGTTCTACCAATAATTTTACAGGTACAGTAAAAAAAAAATCAGGTCAGTGCAATTAACTGCTGATGTGGTGAATAGAGTGAAACTAGCAGCTATTTTGCAGTGTTATTTCTGTGCGTAATAAAAATTTTTTTTGTGTAGCATCCTGATTAATGTTAAAAAAGAACAGTTTACAGTGAAGTTTTCTTTCATCCTGTTTAAATTAGCGTTCTTTTTCTGGGCATATAGTTCATTTAAGGTTCAGTATTTAATGACCAAAGAACAGTACAGTATTTGTTTTTATGTTACAGACATCTGGTTACATTAAAATACATTTTATACAGCTCAGACAAGGTCTATTTTCCCCTGATTATGAATAGCATTTTTCCTGCATTTATTGTATGCAATCAAAGAAGGAAGAGAGAGCTCTTAACCAAAAACAAATTAGATATAATTGGCCATCCTTAAAAGAAGAAAAAAAGAATATTTATTAACACACTGGTGTACAATCCTTTGTGCATCTGTGACACGAAGCACACAAGAGAATGATATACCAGCATCTGATACATTAGTACAAACACTAGTGCTACTTAAACAAACTTTAAAGTCATTTTTACATATTTATAGTATAAGTGCCAGATTACAAGTGGAGCGGTATTTATTGCTTCTGCTATAGCGCTAATTGCGCTAGAAGTAAACTTTTAATGCGCATTGGGTTGTGCTTGTATAGAATTGAAAGTAAAAAGTTATCGCACTTGCGCTGACCCGATGCACGCAAACAGGTTGTGCAAAAGATAACCTCTTCTACCATAGAAGTCAATGGAGAAAAAAAAGTGGAAAAAACACCCAACTTGCGAGCTAACCCAAACTCATATTCTCATATGTGCTAACCCGACATGAAAATATTACTATTTCACATTCAAATGTTCTGCACATAGAAGAATATGTTCTATTTATTCAAAAATACATATACACACACATATATATATATATATATATATATATATATATATATATTTATATATATATAGTAGCAAATAATTCAAAACAGTCACTGGTCTTCTGCCATCAAACTAGAAATGTATTAAGTGACGTTTCGGGACATATAGCGTCCCTTCTTCTGACAAACATACAGTGCAAGTGAACAAACTTATAAAGGCCTAAAAATCCCTCCCCTAGTAAGCCTCCAATCATTGGAGACCGTGTGCAAAACACAAAGACTAAACCATCATACAGTTTAGAAATCTATTTGTGTTACAAAGTGATTTAAACTCTCATGTGTGTGTTATATAATGTGTGAAACCAATCTTATGTGCTATTCTTCATATGCTACGCTTTGACATGTTTAACACTATACGTGTGGTTGGGCACTAAATAACCAGAAGCGTGTATGGGACTAACATTATAACTGACGATGGTGGGTTACTAACAGTATTGATGATGTTGTTTTGCGCACACATGAGAGTGGGTTTATTTACTTTTGTGAAGTAGCCTGATTCGTATGCATTGAATTATAGTGAGCACTATGATCCAATCAGCACGGGGGGTGTGACAGCGATAGCCTATCAGAAACGGCACTGTGTGATTAGGAGGATAACATTATGAGCTTATTGATTGTGGTGATCGAACCTGGTGGTTTGCGGTGCACTGAGAGGGAGTGCTGCGGTGGAGCTGTGGGCTCCCCTCCCTTTCCGATGTAGTGCGATGTGAGTTTTTGGATTGAGGTCTGTTTACATGGCCGTACAGCCTAAGTTAGATATCTGAACAGATGTATGGTCTTAGCAGCCTCCTTTATTGCTGCTATATGCCCAGATAAGACCTAAAATTAATTGTTTGACTCTTACAGGCCGCCACTATGCAAGCTCTGTGACTAATGAGATCTGAGATCAGATACATAGGGGCCGATTTATCAATATCTGGCAGACATGATACACTGTAGCGTATCATGTCCGCCAGACATCACTGAATGCCGACAGCATACACTGTCGGCATTTAACATTGCACAAGCAGGTCTAGTGAACTGCTTGTGCAATGCCGCCCCCCTGCAGATTTGCAGTCTATCATCAGGGGGTGTCAATCAACCCAATCGTATACGATCGGGCAAATTAATGTCCGCAGCCTCAGAGGTAGCCTAAATGCCGCCCTCCTGTTTCTGGCGAGCAAGCAGACTGTGCTGAAACAGCACTGGAAATGACAGTAAAGCAGCTGTGCCTAGGGTTGCCACCCAGTCTGTATTTTTAAGGTTCATGTCAATGTAGAAAATAAAGAATAAATATTGAAAGTCAAAGTCAAAGTGAAACTTCTTCTAAGTGTGATGAATACTAGTTATAAACAAATAAATAATGAATATTATAAACAAATAAATAATGAATATTATAAACAAATAAATAATAACTATTTAAAATCAGTCCTATCAGCTTTAATTTTTGAGTTATGTTGTTTAATTATTTTTTTAAATATATGTTAATGAGCATGGCCGGTATTTTCTTCCAAGAAAGTTGGCAACCCTAGCTGTGCCACAACTGGTACAGCTGAAATGTGAGGTAAATAATATATATATAAACAGTTCGGCAGTCACTGGGGCCTCTGTACCTGCACCACCACTGGCATTAATAATATAATTTACCATGACCTGGAGCAAATGCTGTATGTTGGCAAATTCCAGGGGGGGGGCAATTGCCCCCTCTTGCCCTCCCCCACTGGACGCTCATGAGATAATCTTTTAATATAAAGTGTCAGATTTCAAGTGGAGAGCTAATTAATGCTCCCACTTGAGCTTTAACTGCGCTAGAAGTTTGGCTTTTTGCACTCGTCGGGTTTTGCTCGTATTATGATTTGAAAGTAAACAGTTTTCGCTTGCGCGCTAACCTGACAAGCGCAAAAAGCCGAAGTTAGAATATTGTGTGTATTCCACCATAGAAGTCAATGGAGGAAAAAAATCCAATACCATACTTTTGCGCAAACCCGATTGCATATTCTCATGTGCGCTAACCCAACATGAAAATATGAATATTTCATATTTCAATGTTATGCACATAGCAAAATATGATATATATATATATATATATATATATATATATATATATATAAATATAAATAATGTTTTTTGGTAAAAAATAAATAAATAAAATAATAAAATATATATATATATATTTATATATATATAATTATATATAGGTATAGATATACATATTGGAAAATTCTATTTATAAATACATAGAACACATTCTGCTATGTGTAGAAAACTGGGATGTGAAATATTTACAGTAAATACACACTAACATTTTATTAAATATGTATATTGCATAAATATGTTTTTTCATGTTTTCATCTACCTAACTACAAAGGGCTCCAAGGTACTATATATGTCTTTACATGTGTACATATAAATACAGAAATACATATGTACACACACACATATATATACCGTATATATATATATATATACACATATATATATATATATATATATATATATATATATACACATATATATATATATATATATATATTTCTTCTGTTAAGTGTGATCAGTCCACGGGTCATCATTACTTCTGGGATATTACTCCTCCCCAACAGGAAGTGCAAGATGATTCACCCAGCAGAGCTGCATATAGCTCCTCCCCTCTACGTCACTCCCAGTCATTCTCTTGCACCCAACGACTAGATAGGATGTGTGAGAGGACTATGGTGATTATACTTAGTTTTATATCTTCAATCAAAAGTTTGTTATTTTAAAATAGCACCGGAGTGTGTTATTACCTCTCTGGCAGAGTTTGAAGAAGAATCTACCAGAGTTTTGCTATGATTTTAGCCGGAGTAGTTAAGATCATATTGCTGTTCTCGGCCATCTGAGGAGTGAGGTAAACTTCAGATCAGGGGACAGCGGGCAGATGAATCTGCATAGAGGTATGTAGCAGTTTTTATTTTCTGACAATGGAATTGATGAGAAAATCCTGCCATACCGATATAATGTCATGTATGTATACTTTACACTTCAGTATTCTGGGGAATGGTACTTCACTAGAATTACACTGTAAGAAATACATAAAGCTGTTTAATAACTAGAGATTATGTTTAACGTTTTTGCTGGAATGTAAAATCGTTTTCATTTGCTGAGGTACTGTGTGAATAAATGTTTGGGCACTATTTTTCCACTTGGCAGTTGCTTAATCTGTTTTTCTGACAGTTTCTGTTCTCCCTCACTGCTGTGTGTGAGGGGGAGGGGCCGTTTTTTGGCGCTTTTTCTATGCATCAAATATTTCAGTCAGCAACTCATTGTATTCCCTGCATGATCCGGTTCATCTCTACAGAGCTCAGGGGTCTTCAAAACTTATTTTGAGGGAGGTAATTTCTCTCAGCAGAGCTGTGAGAATTATAGTTTGACTGAGATAAAAAACGTTTATTCTGTAATTTGTTTCCTGCTTTCAGAATTTGTTATCTTTGCTAATGGGATTAAACCTTTGCTAAAGTTGTGTTGTTTACAAGGATTGAGGCTATAACTGTTTCAATTTATTAATTTTCAACTGTCATAGATCTTCTGTGCTTCTTAAAGGCACAGTACATTTTAATATTATTCTAATTGAATTGTATTTCCAAGTTGCAAGTTTATTTGCTAGTGTGTTAAACATGTCTGATTCAGAGGATGATACCTGTGTCATTTGTTGCAATGCCAAAGTGGAGCCCAATAGAAATTTATGTACTAACTGTATTGATGCTACTTTAAATAAAAGTCAATCTGTACAAATTGAACAAATTTCACCAAACAATGAGGGGAGAGTTATACCGACTAACTCGCCTCACGTGTCAGTACCTACATCTCCCGCTCAGAGGGAGGTGCGTGATATTGTAGCGCCGAGTACATCTGGGCGGCCATTACAAATCACATTACAGGATATGGCTACTGTTATGACTGAGGTTTTGGCTAAATTACCAGAACTAAGAGGTAAGCGTGATCACTCTGGGGAGAGAACAGAGTGCGCTGATAATATTAGGGCCATGTCAGACACTGCGTCACAGGTGGCAGAACATGAGGACGGAGAACTTCATTCTGTGGGTGACGGTTCTGATCCAAACAGACTGGATTCAGATATTTCAAATTTTAAATTTAAACTGGAAAACCTCCGTGTATTACTAGGGGAGGTGTTAGCGGCTCTGAATGATTGTAACACAGTTGCAATACCAGAGAAAATGTGTAGGTTGGATAAATATTTTGCGGTACCGACGAGTACTGAGGTTTTTCCTATACCTAAGAGACTTACTGAAATTGTTACTAAGGAGTGGGATAGACCCGGTGTGCCGTTCTCACCCCCTCCGATATTTAGAAAAATGTTTCCAATAGACGCCACCACAAGGGACTTATGGCAAACGGTCCCTAAGGTGGAGGGAGCAGTTTCTACCTTAGCTAAGCGTATCACTATCCCGGTGGAGGATAGCTGTGCTTTTTCAGATCCAATGGATAAAAAGTTAGAGGGTTACCTTAAGAAAATGTTTGTTCAACAAGGTTTTATATTGCAACCCCTTGCATGCATTGCGCCGATCACGGCTGCAGCGGCATTCTGGATTGAGTCTCTGGAAGAGAACATTGGTTCAGCTACTCTGGACGACATTACGGACAGGCTTAGAGTCCTTAAACTAGCTAATTCATTCATTTCGGAGGCCGTATTACATCTTACTAAACTTACGGCGAAGAATGCAGGATTCACCATTCAGGCACGCAGGGCGCTGTGGCTAAAATCCTGGTCAGCTGATGTTACTTCTAAGTCTAAATTGCTTAATATACCTTTCAAAGGGCAGACCTTATTCGGGCCCGGGTTGAAAGAGATTATCGCTGACATTACAGGAGGTAAAGGCCATGCCCTGCCTCAGGACAAAGCCAAAGCCAAGACTAGACAGTCTAATTTTCGTTCCTTTCGTAATTTCAAAGCAGGAGCAGCATCAACTTCCTCTGCACCAAAACAGGAAGGAGCTGTTGCTCGCTACAGACAAGGCTGGAAACCTAACCAGTCCTGGAACAAGGGCAAGCAGACTAGGAAACCTGCTGCTGCCCCTAAAACAGCATGAATTGAGGGCCCCCGATCCGGGATCGGATCTAGTGGGGGGCAGACTTTCTCTCTTCGCCCAGACTTGGGCAAGAGATGTTCAGGATCCCTGGGCGCTAGAGATAATATCTCAGGGATACCTTCTGGACTTCAAATACTCTCCTCCAAGAGAGAGATTTCATCTGTCAAGATTGTCAACAATCCAGACAAAGAAAGAGGCGTTTCTACGCTGCGTACAAGAGCTCTTGTTAATGGGAGTAATCCATCCAGTTCCACGATCGGAACAGGGACAGGGGTTTTACTCAAATCTGTTTGTGGTTCCCAAAAAAGAGGGAACTTTCAGACCAATCCTGGACTTAAAGATCCTAAACAAATTCCTAAGAGTTCCATTGTTCAAGATGGAGACTGTTCGGACAATTTTACCTATGATCCAAGAGGGTCAATACATGACCACTGTAGATTTAAAGGATGCTTACCTTCACATACCGATTCACAAAGATCATTATCGGTACCTAAGGTTTGCCTTCCTAGACAGGCATTACCAGTTTGTGGCTCTTCCATTCGGATTGGCTACAGCTCCAAGAATCTTCACAAAGGTTCTGGGTGCTCTTCTGGCGGTACTAAGACCGCGGGGAATCTCGGTAGCTCCATACCTAGACGACATTCTGATACAAGCTTCAAGCTTTCAAACTGCCAAGTCTCATACAGAGTTAGTGCTGGCATTTCTAAGGTCACATGGATGGAAGGTGAACGAAAAGAAAAGTTCACTCGTTCCACTCACAAGAGTTCCCTTCCTGGGGACTCTTACAGATTCTGTAGAAATGAAGATTTACCTGACAGAGGACAGGCTAACAAGACTTCAAAGTGCTTGCCGCACCCTTCATTCCATTCAACACCCGTCAGTGGCTCAATGCATGGAGGTAATCGGCTTAATGGTAGCGGCAATGGACATAGTACCCTTTGCACGCTTACACCTCAGACCACTGCAACTGTGCATGCTAAGTCAGTGGAATGGGGATTACTCAGACTTATCCCCTTCTCTGAATCTGGATCAAGAGACCAGAAATTCTCTTCTATGGTGGCTTTCTCGGCCACATCTGTCCAGGGGGATGCCATTCAGCAGACCAGACTGGACAATTGTAACAACAGACGCCAGCCTTCTAGGTTGGGGTGCCGTCTGGAATTCTCTGAAGGCTCAGGGACAATGGAGTCAGGAGGAGAGTCTCCTGCCAATAAACATTCTGGAATTGAGAGCAGTTCTCAATGCCCTCCTGGCTTGGCCCCAGTTGACAACTCGGGGGTTCATCAGGTTTCAGTCGGACAACATCACGACTGTAGCTTACATCAACCATCAGGGAGGGACAAGAAGCTCCCTAGCTATGATGGAAGTATCAAAGATAATTTGCTGGGCAGAGTCTCACTCTTGCCACCTGTCAGCAATCCACATCCCGGGAGTGGAGAACTGGGAGGCGGATTTCTTAAGTCGTCAGACTTTTCATCCGGGGGAGTGGGAACTTCATCCGGAGGTCTTTGCCCAAATACTTCGACGTTGGGGCAAACCAGAGATAGATCTCATGGCGTCTCGACAGAACGCCAAGCTTCCTCGTTACGGGTCCAGATCCAGGGATCCAGGAGCAGTCCTGATAGATGCTCTGACAGCACCTTGGGACTTCAGGATGGCTTACGTGTTTCCACCCTTCCCGTTGCTTCCTCGATTGATTGCCAGAATCAAACAAGAGAGAGCATCAGTGATTCTAATAGCACCTGCGTGGCCACGCAGGACTTGGTATGCAGACCTGGTGGACATGTCATCCTGTCCACCTTGGTCTCTACCTCTGAAACAGGACCTTCTGATACAGGGTCCCTTCAAACATCAAAATCTAACTTCTCTGAAGCTGACTGCTTGGAAATTGAACGCTTGATTTTATCAAGACGTGGATTTTCTGAGTCAGTTATTGATACCTTAATACAGGCTAGGAAACCTGTTACCAGAAAGATTTACCATAAGATATGGCGTAAATACCTATATTGGTGTGAATCCAAAGGTTACTCTTGGAGTAAGGTTAGGATTCCTAGGATATTGTCTTTTCTACAAGAAGGTTTAGAAAAGGGTTTATCTGCTAGTTCATTAAAGGGACAGATCTCAGCTCTGTCCATTCTGTTACACAAACGTCTGTCAGAAGTTCCTGACGTCCAGGCTTTTTGTCAGGCTTTGGCCAGAATTAAGCCTGTGTTTAAAACTGTTGCTCCACCATGGAGTTTAAACCTTGTTCTTAATGTTTTACAGGGCGTTCCGTTTGAACCCCTTCATTCCATTGATATAAAGTTGTTATCTTGGAAAGTTCTATTTTTAATGGCTATTTCCTCGGCTCGAAGAGTCTCTGAATTATCAGCCTTACATTGTGATTCTCCTTATTTGATTTTTCATTCGGATAAGGTAGTCCTGCGTACTAAACCTGGGTTCTTACCTAAGGTAGTTACTAACAGGAATATCAATCAAGAGATTGTTGTTCCTTCTTTATGCCCAAATCCTTCTTCAAAGAAGGAACGTCTACTGCACAACCTGGATGTAGTCCGTGCTCTAAAATTTTACTTACAGGCAACTAAGGAATTTCGACAAACGTCTTCTCTGTTTGTCATTTACTCTGGGCAGAGGAGAGGTCAAAAAGCTTCCGCTACCTCTCTTTCTTTTTGGCTTCGTAGCATAATTCGTTTAGCTTATGAGACTGCTGGACAGCAGCCTCCTGAAAGAATTACAGCTCATTCTACTAGAGCTGTGGCTTCCACTTGGGCCTTCAAGAATGAGGCCTCTGTTGAACAGATTTGCAAGGCTGCAACTTGGTCTTCGCTTCATACTTTTTCCAAATTTTACAAATTTGACACTTTTGCTTCATCGGAGGCTATTTTTGGGAGAAAGGTTCTTCAGGCAGTGGTTCCTTCTGTATAAAGAGCCTGCCTATCCCTCCCGTCATCCGTGTACTTTTGCTTTGGTATTGGTATCCCAGAAGTAATGATGACCCGTGGACTGATCACACTTAACAGAAGAAAACATAATTTATGCTTACCTGATAAATTCCTTTCTTCTGTAGTGTGATCAGTCCACGGCCCGCCCTGTTTTTAAGGCAGGTAAATATTTTTTAATTTATACTCCAGTCACCACTTCACCCTTGGCTTTTCCTTTCTCGTTGGTCCTTGGTCGAATGACTGGGAGTGACGTAGAGGGGAGGAGCTATATGCAGCTCTGCTGGGTGAATCCTCTTGCACTTCCTGTTGGGGAGGAGTAATATCCCAGAAGTAATGATGACCCGTGGACTGATCACACTACAGAAGAAAGGAATTTATCAGGTAAGCATAAATTATGTTATATATATATATATATAAACATATATATATATATATATATATATATATATACACACAGTATCCCACAAAAGTGCTTAGAGGAATACTGCTACACCTCACTGACGAGGCCCAATAAAGGCCGAAACGATCATCTGGGGTTGCTGTGTTCCTTGTTCAGAGAGGAATTGCCTGGTATTTCGGCGCTGGACTGATAGTAATAGGCAGGATCAGACTGATATACTACAGGAAAGTTCTACTCTGTGAAAAGCATTACTGGGCTAAAAGAAGTTGCACCCAGGTGGTAAATCGCCATAGAACAGGCTAACAATGGTATTGAGCTAGTTGTTCGTTCCTGTGAGTGCACTTTTCTCTGTGTGTATATACAGTATATATACATACACACAGTATCCCACAAAAGTGAGTACACCCCTCACATTTTTGTAAATATTTTATTATATTTTTTCATGTTACAGCACTGAAGAAATGACACTTTGCTACAATGTAAAATAGTGAATGTACAGCCTGTATAACAGTGTAAATGTGCTGTCCCCTCAAAATAGCTCAACATACAGCCATTAAAGTCTAAACTGTTGGCAAAAAAGTTAGTACACCCCTAAGTGGAAATGTCCAAATTGGGCCTAAAGTGTCAATATTTTGTGTGGCCACTATTATTTTCCAGCACTGCCTTAACCCTCTTGGGCATGGAGTTCACCAGAGCTTCACAGGTTGCAACTGGAGTCCTCTTCCACTCCTCCATGATGACATCACAGAGCTGGTGGATGTTAGAGACCTTGTGCTCCCCCCTTTCCATTTGAGGATGCCCCACAGATGCTCAATAGGGTTTAGGTCTGGAGACATGCTTGGCCAGTCCATCATCTTTACCCTCAGCTTCTTTATCAAGGCAGTGGTCGTCTTAAAGGTGTGTTTGGGGTCGTTATCATGTTGGAATACTGCCCTGCGGCCCAGTCTCCGAAAGGAGGGGATCATGCTCTGCTTCAGTATGTCACAGTACATGTTGGCATTCATGGTTCCAGAAAAAAGAGGGTGTGGAGTGATATGTAGATCAGACTCAACTAGCTTCCCCAAGTCTGATATGCTCCCAATATCAGATGTGTAGAAGTGTACAAAAGTGGGTGTGGGGAGCGCTCAAAAAGAGCTGTGAGTTCAGGCTTCGATTCTAAACTTAAAAATATTTTCTAAATTGTATTATCTCACTATTTTTGTGTTGTGTTTATAGTATTCTTAATAAGGTGGTGAAGGTGTATTGTTCCTTCTAATTGGCACTTTGTGACTGTCTAATAAAACTGTAGTGTCGTTTTCTATATAAAGTGTTTCAATGTAGTAAAAGAAATTATATCACAGTGTTTTTAAAAGAGAATTGTGCGTTACTAATTGTGTCAATCTGTGTCTGGTGTTATTTGGATACTCTTATTCCTAAAGTTTTAATAGTAATACTAGCTGGCTGGCAATAATCTTCTATTTCTTTAAACTCTGAGGTAATGATTATATTGCAATGGTAACAAATGTGATTCAAATGTGTACTATCAACTGTACTTTATAAATAAATAAATAAACAAATTGAATAAATGAACAAAATCGTTTTGTGTATAAAAGAAGTTTTACTTAGATATTTAAAAAGACAATGTACTAACATGTATTCCTATTCCGTGTTAGCATGTATATTTGTTTAGAGCATATAGGGGTACATCCTTGTAATAAATGTTATAGTGAGTTGTTGTACTGAAAGTTCAGATATTGTAATCCTTAGTGATTCCCTTAAGTTGTGGCCACAACTATTTGTATAACTGTTAAAAAATCCAAATAGGTATTATGCTGGTTAAAAAGTTTTCAGTTTTGTCTCCCCCTAACCGGACCTCTGATATTCCTTTCCTCCGTGTTTGTCTTTGTGATGCTGTGGGTTCTGGGAAGAGTGCTTGTGTGAGTAAGCCGAGTTCTCCAAGCGGCCGTTGCCGCTGTTTGAATTCCTCCGCAACTGCTTCCTACCCGGGTGTGCGTGTGACGTTGTACACGGAGGACCTATCTGGCAACCGGATCGTGGGGGGAGTGTTGGAGCCAATCTTGTCCACACTCGATGTCAGGTTTTCTACTCGTTTCAGCGCCGTAACTTGCGCCTTTATCAAGACTGTATAATCCGGTGTGTCTTTCAGCCCAGGAAAGCACAAAAAACTGCTAGTCATTTCCTGTATATAGTACCTGCTCATGGTATTCATGGTTCCCTCAATGAACTGTAGCTCCCCAGTGCTGGCAGCACTCATTCAGGTCCAGACCATGATATTCCCACCACCATGCTTGACTGTAGGCAAGACACACTTGTCTTTGTACTCCTCACCTGGTTGCCACCATACACGCTTGACACCATCTGAACCAAATAAGTTTATCTTGATCCCATCAGTTCCCATGGTTCCAGTAATCCATATACTTAGTCTGCTTGTCTTCAGCAAACTATTTGCAGGCTTTCTTGTGCATCATCTTTAGAAGAGACTTCTTTCTGGTACGACAGCTATGCAGACCAATTTGATGCAGTGTGTGATGTATGGTCTGAGCACTGACAGGCTGACCCCCCACCCCTTCAACCTCTGCAGCAATGCTGGCAGCACTCATATGTCTATTTCCCAAAGACAACCTCTGGATATGATGCTGAGCACGTGCACTCAACTTCTTTGGGCGACCATGGCGAGGCCTGTTCTGAGTGGAACCTGTCCTGTGAAACCACTGTATAGTCTTGCCCACCGTGCTGCAGCTGTTTCAGGGTCTTGGCAATCTTCTTATACCCTAGGCTATCTATATGTAGAGCAACAATTTTTTTTTCAGATCCTCAGAGAGTTCTTTGCCATGAGGTGCCATGTTGAACTTCCAGTGACCAGTATGAGAGAGTGTGAGAGCGATAACACCAAATTTAACACACCTGCTCCCCATTCACACCTGAGACCTTGTAACACATGACACCGGGGAGTCACATAACACCGGGGAGGGAAAATGGCTAATTGGGCCAAATTTGGAAATTTCCACTTAGGGGTGTACTCACTTTTGTTGACAATGGTTAAGACATTAATGGCTGTGTGTTAATTTGAGGGGACAGCAAATTTACACTTTTACATAGGCTGTACACTCACTACTTTACATTGTAGCAAAGGGTAATTTCTTCAGTACTCGATCGGGTTGATTTCCGGCGATTCCTGTCCGCCTCATCAGAGCAGGTGGACAGGGTTATGGAGCAGCGGTCTTTAGACCGCTGCTTCATAACTGGTGTTTCTGGCGAGTCTGAAGACTCGCCATAAACACGGCCCTTCAAGCTCCGTTCGGAACTTGATAAATGGGCCCCAAAGGGGTTTGAATGGCTATTAAAGGTAACCATCCTCACCTGTGATATGTTTGCTTGTAATTAGTGTGTGTGTATAAAAGGTCAATGAGTTTCTGGACTTCTGACAGACCCTTGCATCTTTCATCCAGTGCTGCACTGACGTTTCTGGATTCTGAGTCATGGGGAAAGCAAAAGAATTGTCAAAGGATCTGCGAGAAAAGGTAGTTGAACTGTATAAAACAGGAAATTGATATAAAAAGATATCCAAGGAATTGAGAATGCAAATCAGCAGTGTTCAAACTCTAATCAAGAAGTGGAAAATGAGGGGTTCTGTTAAAACCAAACCACGGTCAGGTAGACCAACTAAAATTGCCAGGAAAATTGTTTGTGATGCAAAGACAAACCCACAAAGAACTTCAGGTGAAACACAGGACTCTCTAAAAACTTGTGGTGTGGTTGTTTCAAAATGCACAATAAGGAGGCAATTGAAGAAAGATGGGCTGCATGGTCGAGACGCCAGAAGAAAGCCATTACTACGCAAATGCCACAAAGGCGGACAGGAATACGCCAAACAGCACAGAGACAAGCCTCAAACCTTCTGGCACAAAGTCATTTGGAGTGATGAGACCAAAATCTAGCTTTTTGGCCACAACCATAAATGCTACATTTGGAGAGGAGTCAACAAGGCCTATGATAAAAGGTACACCATTCCTACTGTTAAACACGGAGGTGGATCACTGATGTTTTGGGGATGTGTGAACTACAAAGGCACAGGAAATTTGGTCAGAATTGATGGTAAGATGAATGCAGTATATTATCAAACAGAACCCCTCATTTTCCACTTCTTGATTAGAGTTTGAACACTGCTGATTTGCATTCTCAATTCCTTGGATATCTTTTTATATCCCTTTCCTTTTTTATACAGTTCAGCTACCTTTTCCCCCATATCCTTTGACAATTCTTTTGCTTTCCCCATAACTCAGAATCCAGAAACGTTAGTGCAGCACTGGATGAAAGATGCAAGGGTCTGTCAGGAGTCCAGAAACTCATTGACCTTTAATACACACACACTAATTACAAGCAAATATATCACAGGTAAGGATGGTTACCTTTAATAGCCATTCAAACCCTTTTGTGTAAACGTGTGTGCATGTTATCGGACCAAAATCACCAGGGTATGTAATTTTTTGATCAGGGTCATTTGGGTAGTTTCTGTTGTCATTATGATTTAAAAAGAGTAAACATAGTTGATAATAAATGGCTTCAGCCAAACACTAACCATGAGTGAAAGAAAATTTTGTGTTATCATTCCTATTCTCTGAAAAATGGCCAAGAAATCATAAATTCTGCCAGGGTATGTAAACCTATGAGCACAACTGTACATATTTACAGTGAACTCTTACACATGCTCGAAAAGCAAAGACTTGCACAATTTGATAATGGATGTAAATTTAAAAGTTGCTTAAAGGTGCATGTTCAAGCTGAATCATGATAGTTTAATTTTGACTTTAAAGGGACAATGTACTGTAAAACTGTTTCAACTTTTTGTAGATCATTGCCCTAACACTATTACATCTCTTTTGGGCTAACCCCTCAAAAAAAAACCTATTCTAAAAATAAAAATATACCTATACCTGTATATTTATTCCTATAAATATAGATATCTATTGTATTTTACATTAACAGTAATATAAATATATATTTAATATATATTTATCTGTTTAACATTCTGAAGTTTATTAAATTATTTACAAATAGCTTCTTTACCTTTATGTTGTCATTTAAATTAGCTGCTTTGCCTGTAATCACATAAAATATGAATACTCTTGTAGTGTCTATAGAACCCTAAGTAAACAAGATCCAAGCAGTATTTAATTTCCTAATAGGGAGTGGAAGAGATAGGTAATACATTTTTAATTTTCAATTATTCTCTCTAAGGACCCGATGGTGGGCAAGATTACAAGTGGCACGCTATTTAGCACTTGAGTATAAAGTTTGCTTGAAGTAAGCTTTTTGCATGCGGCGATTGCACATCTATTACAATTCCAAAATTAAAAAGTTTGCACACAAGCTAAACCCGGTGCGTGCTTACCAAATATCGCAAATGCATTAACATTTTCCCCAAAGAAGTCAATGGAGAGTGCAGAAGAAAAAAACCTAACACCTATCGCTCATTTGCTAATCCGATAGCAGTTATTAATATTTAACATTCCAATGTTCTTCACATACAGAACAATGTAATTTTTATAGTAAAAAAATATTTCTATACATTTGTGTGTATACCTATATGTCTATATCTATCCATATAGAAATAGAGGTATAGATATCTTTTTTACATTATCACACCCCTTGTTTTGAAATTGTGGACTTTTACAGCATGCTGCTATCTTGTTTGTTAATTTCTTTTAAAATGTATCAATAAATAGAGTTGTTATATTATTGTGATGGAGCTGGTCCGGGATTGCTTTGCACACTGAATGTTGGTTGACATTGGACCATCTCCTGTAGGGGTCTCTCTGAGCAACCAGAAAAAATAATTATTTGCCAGTAACTTGATTAAATAAAATTTAACTTTTATTCCAAAGTACACATTAAAAATGTAAAGGGATGATACCCCCTAGCAGAAACAGACTGACGCGTTTCGGCTGGAAAGCCATACTCATAGTCAATAAAACTAAATTCTAATCCCAACCTTAAGAACCCTTCCCCATGTCCTGGTTGGTTAATACATTAATTTTAATTTAAAGGTACAGGGGTATATATTTTATGAATAGTATGATATAGGTTTCACAATTAATATAACATAACATTTGACATTATACTATTACATTGGCAATAACATATTACGAACAATGCAAAAACATGTTAGAGTCAAAAAAAGGAAGAAAATCCAAAGAAAAAAGAGAAACCCCCCTATGTTATTAGTAAACGTAACTATATGGGATTACTATGTGCCCATATGCAATGAGACCATATGTTCGCCTAAACAATGAACAAATATGATAAACAAATATAATCAAATACGTCTGATGATGGGAATATCCCTGCATGTCCATCCACATTTAATTTAAATCCTGATCAACACGAGTCAGGTCATTACAGCATGCCCACAACCATCCATAGGAAAGTTGAAAAAAAAAATGACTAACACAATTCATCACAAATAGATGCATACATTAGCATTAGTCATGATCTATCTATGAAGCAAAGACAAATTGGTACAGACCCTTCTTAGAATGCGTAACTGGGGTTACTGCAAATGCGTTACTCCACATATGCATACGTGACCACAAAATACAAAAAAATAGCCCAAAACTCGAACCAAATAGATAAATGGTAAACTTTTCGTACATAAGGGGTAAGTACCAATAAACTCCCAGGAGAGGGTCCAATCTGAATGAATTTTGAAGATAGCATAGTGGGGAAAGATTGATTCAAGGGAACCATTCAAAACCTCAGACTCAATCTACTTCCAGGTGAAGATAGAGGGGAAGTCAGGGTGACTAACCTGAATCGAAAATATGATAATAATAATAATAATACACAGTGTGCATCCACAAAGAGGGAAAGGTCGACAGTTATCTAGCACCAATAATTGATAAAATCATATTCAGAATTCAGACCCAGAGGTCTCTTGGTCCGAAGTCTGAATATCCAGTACGTTTCCTGCCTAGATAAAATTTGGTATCTGTCACCTCCCCTCCTCTGCATCGGCACCTTTTCAATTGCCATCCACCTGAGTGAACTACAGTCTTTCTCATGTCTCTTAACAAAGTGATCCACCAGGGGTGTGCAAATTTTGCCCACATTAATTGTGGACAAATGTTCCTGAATCCTTGAGCGCACCTCCATGGTGGTTAATCCAACATATTATAGGTTACAAACAGAACACCAGAGCAGATACACACAATAAGTGGATCTGCAGTTGAGGCAAGATGACACTTCAAAACTCTCCCCCGTCATAAATGATCCAAAGGGTGTATCAACATGGACATACTCACAGGTCTTACATTGCAAGTAGCCACATTTGAAAGTCACCTTGTGTCTTAACTATGATGATGACGCTGTTGCAGACACTGGTTTCTTAAGCTGAGAAGGAGACACAATGCTGCCTATGGATTTATTCCTCCTATAGGAAAATCTACAACCTTTTTTTACCGCGTCTGCAAGGGCGTCATCTGCTACCAATAGCTGGAAATGTTGGCGTATTACACTGCAGATGTCCTGGTACTGAGCCGAGAAATCTTTCACAAATGTCAGTTTATTCTCAGTGGCCCTTAAGGGTCTAACCTTGTCTTTGAGCATCCCCTCTCTAGACATGCTAGTTACTTCCTTTCTGGCCTTTTTGACTACATTCTTGCTGTACCCCCTTTCCAGCAGTGGATTTTCTAAATCATTTGTATGCCTATAAAAGCTGCTAGCCAGGGTACAATTCCTTTTGAGTCACACAAATTGCCCCTTGGCTACAGAATAGGGCACATGTCTGGGATGACAGCTCCTAGCATGTAGGAGACTGTTCCCAGATATTGGTTTCCTATAAACCTCTGAGGTGACCTTACCCGAAGGCCATACTCTCAATTCCAGATCCAGGTAGTGTACCATAGTATCATCAAATTCATGCATAAAACGTAAGTTCAAATCATTCTTCCCCAGGTACTCAACAAACCTATTGGCCATGTCTTTATCTCCATCCCAAATGAAAATCAGGTCATCAATGAAACGATGGTACAGCCTGATGGCAGACCTCAAAGGGTTACTATCTGCAAAGATGTGGGACCGCTCCCACCAACCCATAAATAGGTTGGCGTACATGGGTGAAAATTTAGCGCCCATAGCGGTCCCACACCTCTGCAGATAGAACTCTCCCTCAAATTGGAAAAAGTTATGGGACAACAGAAACTGGGTCACTTCCAGAATGAAGGCCCTGAGTGGCCCATTGTGTTGTGTCTCATTCTCAAAGAAATAGGCTATCGCTTTTAAACCCCATTCATGGAGTATCGAAGAGTACAAAGCCACAACATCCACATTGAGCCACCCAGAGTCCCGTGTCCATTTAACCCTCTCGACCAAATTCAAGACATGTTTAGAATCTCTTGTGTAACTAGGGAGGAATCTGACCAATGGCTGTAGAATGTCATCCAGCTACTCAGATAGATGTACTAGCATAGACCCTATCCCACTCACAATGGGCCTACCCTGGACACTTTCCAGCATCTTGTGCACCTTTGGTAATTGATGGAACAGTGGAATAACTGGGTCTTCCACATACAAATATTGGAGGCTTTTAGTATCAATCAGGCCCTGCTCCATAACTCCATCATGTAAGTGCATAAGTTTACGTTGAAAGTTTTTTATGGGGTCCCGTTTCAACTTCTCATAGCTATCAGCTGTCTTAGTGCTTTTTCTATGTAATCTGATCTATTCATGAGAACCACAGAAACCCCCCTTGTCTGCTTGCTTAATCACAATGTTTACATTTTCCCCCAAGGATTTTATGGCCAATTGCTCATTTCTAGTCAAGTTCTTTTTTACCGGTGTCTGTGCCTGGAAGAGTATTCTCAAGTCTGCAGATATAAATATTCTCAAGTCTGCCTCCACTCTTTTGTAAAATGTTTCCACTCTAGTCTGACTTATCAATCAGAAACTTGGTGTGTTTGATATTAACTATTTCACCTTTTACCTCAAGTAAAGTTTGCTGCAGGACATTATCAAACTTAGGGTAATCTATTGTATTACAAAAGCCATTCAAGAGTAATTTTACTTAATCAATTTCTGTTCTGATCATATTCAACAGCTTAGTGAATAATCACTTAATATGGTGTTCCACATGTCAATAAACTCTTGGTCATCCGTTTCAAAAGTGGGGAATTTGCTGACCTGCAAACTCCTAGGTATCATATTCAATGCAGTATATTTTTCTAAAGTCCATATGTCCCATTTAAAGCCGTTCCATATCTTCAAATAACATAGGTAAATCTTAATTATTATGGTCTTGAGAGAATATTTGCTCAATCTCCCCATTATCTACATCCCTCTCATTCACTTTCTTCAGGGAAAAGAAAGAAACCATAGCTGATTCTTCCTGTATTTGCTGCATGGTTTAGCCTAATTGGGACAAGTGACTTGCCAACTGCCATTCCAATACAATTATAAAGAAAGAGCAAAGAGTCCCAATAGACTATGTAAATATCTGCCTTTAGTAATAACCGGATTTACTGAGATCCAACTACAAGTGATAATATTGGTAACGCGCAGACCCAATATTCAGTAACTCAGTCCTTAATATACTTATGGGGATTTGTGACTGTAAATGTTTGTAGTCAAGCACCATGTGCCAAACTTGACAAAAACAAACTTGTTGTATATCCTTCAATAGCCCCGCACCCAAACATTGAACATGCTCATACTCCACATATGCTCTATCCTCCTGACATATGGTTAAGACCAACACAGTGCCCAACAGATAAGTTCCAATTACACTGAGCCCAACAGGTAAGATCAAATCACAGTGAAATAGACACCAACTCTGTTCAACACAGCCTTACCCGCTCTGATCTATTGAAGGATATACAACAAGGTTGTTTTTGTCAAGTTTGGCACATGGTGCTTGTCTACGAACATTTACAGTCACAAATCCCCATAAGTATATTAAGGACTGAGTTACTGAATATTGGGTCTACACATTACCAATATTATCACTTGTAGTCGGATCTCAGTAAATCCGGTTATTACTAAAGGCAGATATTTACATAGTCTATTGGGACTCTATGCTCTGTCTCTCTGAGCACGTTACCTCACAGAGAACACAGGCGCCTGAGGTGCTGATATTCCGAGAAACTAGAAAGACAAGCGGATTCGATACACTGAAGAAAGTGAACTGTGTTATCCTCATTTGTTTGTATGAGTGACTATAGTGAATTTAGTAATACATATTGAGGATTCACATTGATCACACTTGGCTGTTAGTTATACGCCTAAATCTTGGACGTTTCTGTTTGTTCACATTTAAGACCCACCGCAGGCCCTTTTTCAGTGAGAAAACCACAATTTATATATATCGTTTTTTTTCAGCAGACCCAGCATATTTACACAATAGCAATATTTTATGTATATATCATGACACGTGAGAACTCAATAAAACATGTTTTAAAAAATGAATATTTTAATTAATAACTCCACACTGTTAGAAGTTTTTATGCTGTTCAAACAGCGCTGGGCTTTAACACCATTAGGACAGCATGGAACATCCTACCTTTTATGGAATCCTACAGCCTCCTCCTTTTAGGGAATGGAAAATCAGACTAGGGGCTGTGCGTAGCATCGTAGGTAGTAACCCTATGATCTAATCCCGTCCTTGAAATCACGTGATCACATTGACGATCGCATTTTTTCATTTTTAAAGCAAGTGTTTGCATTGCAACTGTGTTGGGTGGGTTATAAACAAATCTATTTTGTTATTCCTCATTATGTTGTATAAGTATTTATATTATCCAAATCTATAGAGAATAGTTTTTTTGTTTTGTTACAACACTTCAAATAGAATGCTCTCATTTAGCAATCAGGTGATTTAGTTGTTTTTTTAAATGGCCCACAGAAATTGTTGAACTTTATGATCTATGAATATGTATAGTATAGCGGAAATGCATTAGTTCATATTCTCATATTAACTTTTGTTATGCTGACCCTATTTTTAAAAGTTTTTTTTTGTTTTTAAATTAGTGCTGTTTTTGCATCATAATCAGTTGGGCACTTTTATGGCTTTTAGGTGCTTCATTTCATGATTAGCTATATAATTAAACCTGGTGAGACCATGGTTCTCAGAGTTTCACAGAGTTGGCACATAGAAAAAATATTCCTCCTAATAGTCACCTAGATTACAAGTTTTGCGTTACGGCTTTTAACGCTGAAAAAATGGCAATTTCAGCATAATGGCAGTAACGCAACTATTGCGAGTCGTGTCGGTATTGCTATACCGCAAGCATTTTAGCCTGTAACACAATGTCCATTCCGCACTCAAAAAAATTATGTTTTTGCGTGGGATTTTCATAGCGCCGGTATTACAGGTTGTGCAGTGAGGCTAAAAAGCAATCCATACCACCATCTGAAAGCAGAAGTTATAAGTTTTGCGCCACAAAAATGTTCCCCAAAACTCATAAATAAAGTGTTACAAAGTACACTAACACCCATAAACTACCTATTAACCCCTAAACCGCCACCCTCCCGCATCACAAACACTATATTAAACCTATTAACCCCTAATCTGCCGCCCACCCACATCGCTACTATTAAATAAACCTAATAACCCCTAATCCGCCGCTCCCCAACATCACCACCACTAAAATAAAGCTATTAACCCCTATTTTGACGCCCCGACATCGCCAACACTATAATAAAGTTATTAACCCCTAAACCTCCAGCCTCCCACATCTCCGCCACTAAATTAAACTAATTACCCCTAAACCTAACACTACCTAACTTTAAAATTATAATATAACTATTTAAATAAATAAAAACTGAACTGTGAAATAAAAATAAACCTAACATTAAACTATTAATTAACCTAACCTAACATTACTATTCTAATAAAATAAAATAAAAATACTACCAATTAAAAAATCTAAATGTCAAATTTAAAAAAAACTAACACTACAAGAAAAATTAAATAATCTAAAATTACAAACACTAAATTACAAAAAATAAAAAACACTAAGCTTACAAAAAAATTATAAATGAAATTATCAAACATAAAAACAATTACACCTAATCTAATAGCCCTATAAAAATAAAAAGCCCTCCAAAATAAAAACACCCCTAGCCTACAATAAACTACCAATAGCCTTTAATAGCCTGTTCAAATCAGCCAATAGGATTTTAGAAGCTCTCATCCTATTGGCTGATTTGAATTTGAAGAATCAAATCAGCCAATAGGAATGCAAGCTACGCTATTTTGAAATGGCTACCTTGCATTAAAGCTTCAGTGTACGACGGGGACTGTATGAAGAAGACGCTCCGTGCTGGATGTCTTCGCCGGCCCGTTCCGCCGGGATGAAGATAGAAGTTGCCCCCGCGATGGATGAAGATGTCGCCGCCTGGATAAAGACTTCTCAATGTCTGGACTTCAGCAACCGTGAGTAGATATTCTGGGGTTAGTGTTAGGTATTTTTTTTGGGCTGATTTTCTTTTCAGATTAGGGTTTGGGCTTTTGAAAAAGAACTAAAATGCCCTTTTAAGAGCAATGAAAAAGAGCTGAATGCCCTTTTTTTAAAAGGAATGCGCATGTCTTTCCTGTAACTCATTTTATTTAATACTGTTGTGTTTCATACTATATTTTCAACTTTTTTACTAAACAAAAAGGACAGTGTTTATTAACACACAAACTGAATATGTGCATCAACTTTAACACTGAAAAAAAGCTATGCAAACAAACACTTGAAAAAAACAGGTCCAATTTGTGGAATTTGAAAGCTCCAAAAATCTCTTGAAGAAGCTGTGATAAAAGTGTTTATTTATTGAGTGGAATATTTGCATTGGATTGTCCCATTGCAGGTACAGGGGGAATCTCTGGGCAACAAATGCATTCAGAAGCTTTATAATAAAGTTATTGTAGGGTTTTTCAAATGGATAGGTAAGGCTTTAGATTCGACCCCCCCTACACATGGGGAAGATTTATCATACCCTTGGTGGTCATGATTTGCTATAGCCAATCATTTCCGCCCTGCATCGCTAAATGCAGACAGCATACGCTGTCTGCATTTAACATTGCTCAAGCATTTCTGGTGAAATGCTTGTGCAATGCCTCCCTCTGCAAATTCACAGCCAATCGACCACTAGCATGGGGTATCAATCATCCCGATCTTATGACCGCTGCTTCTTAAATCCTGTATTCGGCGAGCCAGAAGGCTTGCGCAAAATAAACAGCATCCGCTGCTTAATAAATACACCCCATAGACTTGATTGGGAATGGAGTCAAAAACCTCATATCATTAAAAGTGCATGAGTGCAATGCAAAATACTATGAACAACATTTCAGTCTATAAAAATAAAAGAAAAATACAAATGATTTAGTTAAGTCCACTCTTATGCATCCTTATTCTCTGAAAATACTCCCCAATCAGTCAAACTGGGATTTATTTATATGGTTAAATATTAACAAGAGTCACTTCTGATTCAGGGCCCGATTCTTAAAAGGTTTCTGAGCTGGTGATTTCTATAAGAATGCTCACCAGTCCTATTTCTCTGCTGGAATTATATAAAACCACTTTTTTTCCTTGGAAACAGGGTGTTTTGCTAAGGGGCATATACTGCATTTTTTGTATGGAAAGGAGATGCATACAGTACATTACAAAGCGCACAATGAAAATCCTAATTTAAAATCATACTAAACTGATAATGTAACTATTCATAGAAAAATACACAGGGTAATATTGTACTGTTAATGTTAAGGTGCATCAAAAATCCTAATGAAATTGTTCATCAAAAACCACATTTTAGAAAAAAAAATAATTTTTAGGTAAATTACACAGGAATAAAATTGTATTAACTATGCACAGCATAAATTATAATTTAAGTACACTGGATGTACAAAAAATAGCAAGAAATTTGTACTTAAAGGTACAAAATACAAAGCGTAATTGTTGTTTTTTAGTAAAATGGGCTGAACATGGGCATTCCATGAGCGTATAAAAACAATTCTCTCAAATCCCAGTGTAATTCTAAGAAAATATTCACTCTACAGTAATCTCTTATTACTGAGTGGTAAAATGTGTTTATTATTTTTGTGCAGTGCGATATTATTATTTACTTTTATTACACAGGGAAGCTTTCCCTTTAATACCAAGGTTGTCTCTCATTTGTCTCTGATTTTTTTTTTTACAAGGTCCCAGTTACATTGTTTCCAAAGGTTTTATTTACTATTTTTACATGCATGTAGGTGACTGTTATTTTATTTGTCTGTTTGTGTACTCTTTAATGGAGCATATGTATCTGTCTGTGTATTTCATGGAGCATACTGAAATGTGTCCCACTACCTTTATAGCCTAGATCCACTGATATCAATTTTATTTTCTATTTTGCAGGATTGTTACCAGTGCAGCTTTGCAATTCCTGAATGGATCATATTACGCAGTCTAAAGCTGTTCTTGCCTCTAAAGAAATATGTCCTCCATATGTTTTCTCATTACAAGGGAGTGCTTCAGATTTTGCCCCAGGATTTAAAGGTGTGGCAGGAATGCCTCCTTCAAAAATGCACAATTTTATTTTCTATTTTGCAGGATTGTTACCAGTTCAGCTTTGCAATTGTTGAATGTATTAAATTAGGCATTTAAGCAGTCTAATGCTGCCCTTGACTCTAAAGGAATCTGCCCTCACTTTGTTTCCTCAATACAAGGCAACAAGAAAAAACAAAATTTATACTTACCTGATAAATTTCTTTATTTCCGGATATGGAGAGTCCACAACGTCATTCAATTACTAGTGGGAATTCGACCGAAGGGAAATGGAAAAAGAATAACACAAAGGTGTAGAGGTGCCTGAGGTAAAAAACAAGCTGTATTAATAAAGGGTGGGGTCATATCCGGAAAGAAAGAAATTTATCAGGTAAGCATAAATTTTGCTTTCTTTCCTAAGATATCCAGTCCACGACATCATTCAATTAATAGTGGGAACCAATACCCAAGCTAGAGGACACAGAATGAACAGGGAGGGAGAACAAGACAGACAGACCTAAACAGAAGGCACCACCTCTTGATGAACCTTTCTCCCAAAAGAGGCCTCTGCTGAGGCAAAAGTATAAAATTTGGAAAAAAGTATGCAGAGAGGACCAAGTTGCAGCCTTGCAAAGCTGTTCCACAGAAACTTCATCTTTGAAAGCCCAAGAAGAGGAGACTGCCCTAGTGGAATGAGCTGTAATTATCTCAGGTAGCTGCTGTCCAGCAGTCTAATAAGCAAAATGAATCATACTTCTCAACCAGAGGGAAAGAGAAGTAGAAGTGGTCTTCTGACCCTTATGCTTTTCGGAGAAACAAACAAACAGGGCAGCAAACTGGCGGAAATCATTAGTCGCCTGTAGGTAGAATTTTAGACCATGCACAACATCCAAGTTGTGCAACAGACGTTCTTTATGAGAAGAAGGATTGGGACAGAGAAGGAACAACAATTTCCTGATTAATATTGCTATCTGAAACCACTTTAGGAAGAAACCCCAATTTGGTACGAAGAACCACCTTATCCGCATAAAAGATAAGGTAAGGCGAATCACACTCCAAAGCCAAGAGTTCTGAAACCCTCTGAGCAGAAGAGATAGCAATAAGAAACAAAACCTTCCAAGATAGCAACTTAATATTTATGGAATGCATTGGCTCAAACAGAGCCTGCTGCAAAACTTTAATAACAAGATTAAGGCTCCAAGGAGGAGCAACAGGTTTAAACAAAGGCCTGATTCTGACCAGGGCCTGACAAAAAGATTGAACATCTGGCACATCTGCCAGACGCTTGTGTAACAAAATAGATAATGCAGAAATCTGACCTTTCAGAGAACTGACTGACAACCCTTTCTCCAGACCTTCCTGGAGAAAAGACAAAATTTTAGGAATCCTGACCCTACTCCAAAAGTAGACCTTAGATTCACACCCATGAAGGTTTTGGAAGCATGTACCCTGAGAAAGATGGTCCTGAGAAAGCCACAACGGGAGAAAGTCTCTTCTCGACTGGTCTAGATCTATCCTCTGAGACAGATCCGAATGGTCTCCATTCCATTGTCTGAGCATGCTTAATTGCAGAGCTCTCAAATGGAATCGAGCAAAGGGAATGATGTCCATGGGAGCAACCATGATACCAATTACCTCCATACATTGAGCCACTGATGACCGAACAGTAGACTGAAGAGAGAAGCAAGAGGAGAGAATCTTGGAACAATTTTCATAGATAGGGAATCTATTATGGTTCCCTAAGAAAACCACCCTTGTAGCTGGAACAAGGGAACTCTTTTCCAGATTCACTTTCCAACTGTGGGAATGTAGAAAGACAACAAGATCTCTGTATGAGAGTTGGCTTGTTGAAAAGATGGTGCCTGAACCAATATTTCATCCAGGTATGGCGCCACTGCAATTCCCTGAGACCTGATCACTGCCAAGAGAGCCCCCAGAACCTTTGAGAAAATTCTGGGAGCTGTGACAAGGCCAAACGGAAGAGCCACAAACTGAAAGTGTTTGTCTAGAAAGGAGAATCTCAGGAATTTGTGATGATCCCTGTTGATGGGAACATGAAGATATGCGTCCTTCAGGTCTATGGTCGTCTTGAACTGACCCTCTTGGATCAAAGGAAGAATGGAGCGAATGGTTTCCATTTTGAAGGACGGTACCCTGAGAAACTTGGAGAGGCACTTTAGGTCTAAAATGGGGCAAAATGTTCCCTCTTTTTGGGGAATCACGAACAGATTTGAATAGAATCCTGGACCCTGTTCCCTTACTGGAACAATCACCCCCAGGGAGGAAAGGTCCTGAACGCAGTTCAATAATGCCTCTCTTTTACCTGTTCTGCAGATAATCTTGAGAAGTGGAATCTGCTCCTGGGAGGGAAAGTTTTGAATTCTATTTTGTAACCCTGAGATAATATGTCCACAGCCCAAGGATCTGGGACATCTCATCTCCATGCTTGACAAAACAGGGAAAGTCTGCCCCCCATTTGATCCGAACCCAGACTGGGAGCCGACCCTTCATGCTGACTTTGACTCAGCTGAGGGTTTCTTTGATTGCTTCCCCTTATTCCAAGACAGATTGGTCTTCCAAAAAGACTTGGACTGCTCCTGCTTGGAGGAAGGGAGCTAAGTTATGAAAGGAACGAAAATTACTTTGACGTCCTTTGAGTCTGTTCTTCTTGTCTAGCGGTAGAAAAGACCCTTTTCCACCCATAATATCAGAAATTATTTCTGCCAGACCAGGTCTGAACAAGGTCTTCCCCTTGTAAGGAAGCACCAGAAGCTTGGACTTAGTGGTAACATCAGCTGACCAAGATTTTAGCCTCAATGCCCTGCGGGCTAGGACAATGAATCCAGACATCTTGGCTCCCAGTCTAATAACTTGCATGTTAGCATCAGAAATAAAGGAATTGGCTAGTTTGAGAGCCTTAATCCTATCTTGTATCTCCTTTAACGGAGTCTCTACTAAAATTGATTCAGACAAGGCATTGCACCAATAAGATGCCGCACTTGCTACTGTGGCAATACAAACTGCAGGTTGCCATTGAAGACCTTGATGAACATACATCTTCTTCAAATAAGCTTCCAGCTTTTTGTCCATGGGATCCTTAAAGGAGCAGCTATCCTCTATAGGGATCATAGTTCTCTTAGCCAGAGTAGAAATAGTTCCTTTTACTTTAGGCACCGTGCACCATGAATCTTTAATGGAGTCAGCAACAGGAAACATTTTTTTAAATACGGGAGAAGGGGAGAAAGGAATCCCTGGCTTCTCCCATTCCTGTGAAATAATCTCCGTCACACGGTCTGGGACAGGAAAAACTTCCACAGAGGAAGGAGCATCATAGTATTTATTAAGTTTACTAGACTTCTTAGGGTTGACAAGAACAGAAGTATTGGAGTCGTCCAAAGTAGTCAATACCTCCTTTAACAGTACACGAAGGTGTTCAAGGTTAAATCTAGAGTTTACTTCTTCAGTATCAGATGAAGGAATAATACTGTCTGAATCTGAGATTTCACCCTCAGAGGCTACCGGTGTATCCTCCTCATCAGACTTATGAAGAAGGGCAACTTGCATAGCAGTAGGTGGAACAGATACCTTACTATCTGAATGTCTAATTTTCCTCTTGCATTTTCCCAGCATAGGAAAAGCAGATAATGCTGCAGATACCGCAGAAGATACCTGTGCAGCAAAATCTACAGGCAAATAAACTCCTCCAGGAGGCTGAGAGAAACTGCAGGGCACTGTATGTGACGCTATAGAGGCTTGGGATGTTTGAGGAGAAAGCTGTGGCATTGCCTGAACAGCATCATCCTGAGAGACATTGGGCTCAGAGGGCAACAATTTATCTTTAAATTGAAGTGCTCTAGCTAAGCATGCAGCACAGAATTGCATAGGCAAAAGAATTAGTGCCTTTAAACATAGCAAGCATTTGTCAAAATGGTTCCTGTCCATAATACTAAATAAAAGGTTCCCCAAATTGTAGAAATCATTTAAATACACTGTCACTTTAAGAATTTTTAATACCACAATTTGGCTGCCAGAAGTCTCTAAAACGATTGTATAGTAGATTGACACTGAATAGACTGAAATTCAATGATGCTGCTCCGCTCCTTGAATATCCGACAGCAGAAAGAAGTCACATGACTGGCAGAGAGAGGAAACTAAGCAGCAAGTAAAAGGCATGCATTTCCCTCTGCCTACAACATAAGATGCAAGTAGCTGCAGCTGGTTTCAAACTCAAGCAGTCTGTCGGTTAGCCTGTTCTAGCTAAGCAAGCAAAGAAAACCAACTGCCAAATTTTAAGTTCAAATCCCTATTTAAAACATAAGCCACACACATACTAATAAAGTATTTCAACAAAATTAGCCCAAAGAGGAAAAACGTCCCAATAAAGGGAAGATTAACCCAACTCTTTCTGTACCATGGGCAGCAATGTGTTAGGAAACAAAGCAAGGACTACCTCACAACTTCCTAACTGCTTAAAAGCCACCACTACTCTACTGAACAGATTGACGTGGACTCAGCTAAACACAAATCCTTTCTTGCAGGGAAAATTACCTGAAAAAGGAATTAATTTCTTCAGACACCAAACTTCACCTCCTCCATTGACAGAGGCAAAGAGAATGACTGGGGTTTATGGGTAGGGGAGTGACACTTAACAGTTTTGCTGTGATGCTCTTTGCCTCCTCCTACTAGCCAGGAGTGATATTCCCACTAGTAATATAATGACGTTGTGGACTCTCCATATTTTAGGAAAGAAAGTAGTTGTGGCGGCTATACCTCTTCAAGTATGTGCAAAATTTCTATGTCTGAAAGCCATTCTGAAATTACATTATCAGGCTCTTCTGCATCATCAGAGATCATAACACCTTAGGATTCAGACACCTGAGGGTGAGATGTTTATGATGATCAGGAGTCTTTTACTGATAAGGACACAGATTCTAGTTCTTTGCTTAAAGGGACATAATACTCATATGCTATATAACTTAAAAGTGAATTAGCAAAACTGTAAAAAGATGACAGGAAAATATGTAAAAAATGAAGATAGAGAACAGAGTAAGTCCTGTGTAAAATTTTATCTTTAAGTTACTGCCAGGCTGCAGGTAAACAAAATAAGAAATTAACAGCAGTCAATCAGCAGTGCTGAGGTCATGAACTCTTTTACTGTGATCTCATGAGATTTTACTTAACTCTTATGAGATTTCATAGTAAACTTCCTTAAACTGAATAGGGAAATAAGATGTGTGCATGAGGCTCACTCCCTTGCCTGTCCCAGAACAGGCATACTGATTTGCTGCTTAAAGTCCTTTACAATGGGGTGTGACTACTTAGGACATTTTGAGATAAAAAAAAAATCTTTCTTTTTTGCATAGAGATGTTCAGGTGATATTTTCTAGTCAGCTTTTTACAACTATGCTGCATCACTTTGAAGTGTTTTAACATTTGGGTATCATGGTCCTTTAAATAGTTTTTATTTACTTTGGAAGTCCAAGACCCAAAATTATCTGAGAAAAAAACCTTCCAAACAACTGGATTTGATTTTTAAAGTTTAGAGTTTTCCTGTTCCTGAACATCTTTTTAAAATCCATTTTCAGAGAGTGAACCAAGCCTGGTCTTCTCTTTTAATCTGTACTCTAAATTTAATAGGATTTTTTTCTTTACTGGCTTCTAATATAGAGCTTTGGAATCTTTTCCAAAGATGGATTGTGCTATTTCACTTTAGTCAAATGCACTACAATAGGGATTGGCCATTTGAATATTAATATTCAGCTTCAATCTTATTAGATCTGGAGATGCCAATATTATAAATGTATAGGTGTCTTCTTTTGTACTATATGTGAACTAAGTAGATTGATTTAAACATTAAAGGTATACCCAATCTCTTACCTAATCTATTTAATGATGTAACATGTCAGTGCTAGTATGAGGCATTCTATGTGGAATAGCTTGATTAGTGCTTATCACATTTAAGCAAAAATTCATGTAATTTAATTTTTTACAGAACTCTTCCCTTTATTCTGCCTCATAATGAACTGACTAGGATAGGGTTAATAATTAATGCTGTAGGTCACGTCAGGTCTAATTATCATGATTTAAGAAGACTGTGTAGCCAGTAGCAGCACGAGTAAGACAGTAGCTGAAATGCGTTAGACCGCTGCTGCTCTGGCTCCTAATGTTTTTAACAGATGTATATCTGATGTATACCTGATCTTATTGTATGCCAATAAACGCTATATTTTAAGCTTTAGCCTGCTGCCCCGCCATGCTATTTTTCTTTGTTTGAACTGGATGCACTACTAATCCCTTAGAGTCTAGTACACCTTTCAGGAACCATATGGATATGAATTCATCAGCAAGCATTTCTTCTGAAGCAGTTGTGTCTGCTCTTTGGTGTGACAGCTTGTATGAGTAAATCCAGACGACTCTGTGGATGATGATTTTTTAAGATTATTTGAAACTTAATCTTAAATAGACTAATGCACTTATTTGCGGTCATATTTTTGACATAATTCAATTTTATGCTAACTATATAATTTTAGCAGTGCTGACTAGAAGGCAGGCCTGCCATTTTGGCAAGGTGAGAGGGGCGCCCGCCCAGGGCCTGGCACTTTAGGGGGCCCCACAATGTCAGAGATGAGATTATAAGAAGGTGCAAAGTACATTCTGTGTTTAGTTTATGAAGAAGTGTTTATGGAATTAGGAGGTGTAACATATAGTGTTATTCTTTATATATGTAACACAGAATATTGGGACAGGTTGGGTCATACAGGGGGCAGGTTATACAGAGGTAGATGGATAAGGGGGTTGGGCTGAGGGGCCCCACAAATTTGTCTCACACAGGCCCCCACAAATTCTAAGGGTGACCCTGCCAAAAAGGGCTTTATGATTTAAAACACTGTCATCAAACAGGGTGTTCAAAGATATGTTATTATTTCCACTGTGTTGGGAGGTAAAGGAACTCTTCTCCCTCCAGACAAGAAGCCCAAGGGAAAAATAGAACAAATAGTTATTTTTCGTTCCTTTTGTCATTCTAGAAATCAAAAATCATCCGCTTCCTTACAATGACCTAGATCTTCCAGTTGGAACAAGGCCAAGAATTCTGGTAAGGGGCCGTTTAGACCTTTTTTTTAAAGGCCTAATCACAATCTGTACAAAATCTCAGTTTTCCCGGGTTAGAAAATAAGTTTCATATCAAGGTCTACTCGAGGAAGTTGTCTTCTGTTTCATGTTCCAAAAGACTTTCCAAATTTTGTGGCTGTATTAGCTGTAATCCAAGTTTTGGAACAAGGCCATGGATTTTATTCCATTCTTTTGCATTATTCCCAAAAAAGAGGGAATTTTTGGACTTATTCTGGGCTTAATGACTTTAAACATATTTTTCAGAGTTCCTATTTTTAAAATAGTAACAATCTGGACAATTTTATCCCTTATTCAACAGGGTTAATTTATGTTTATGTTTAATTTGAAGGATGCCTACATTCTATTCCTAGAGCATATCCGGTTTCTAAGATTTGCCTTTCAATTTGTGACTCTTTCGTTTGGTCTATCTACAGCTTCCAGAATAAGAACGTTCTTGGAAATGTCTTAGATGTAATAAGAACTCATTAAGTTCAGTGGCTCTATACCTGGATGACATATTGTTTCAGGCTCAATTATTTCAGATGTATTCCATACCAACAGTCTGTTGTTGTTTCTTTACAGACATTATTGGAGAATTTATTTTAAAGAGCACTCTTTTTCGTTAATCAAGAGTCTCTTTTCTATGAGTCATTATAGACTATGCAGCTTTCTCTAACGGATTAGGGATAAAAGTTACAGTCAGTTTGCTCACAACTACACTAAATTTCTAACCCATCTGTATCTCAATGTATGGAAGTGTTAGATCTGATGATTGCAGCATCAGACGTTCTTTCTTTTGCATGGTTCTATATGAGACCTTTTAGTCTTTGCATGCTTTGACTTCAAATGGTGCAAAAATTTCACTCAACTATCTCCTATGGGATTTTTCAGTGAGGCAATCTCTGTCCCTGTAAATATTTTTCCAAATTGTTTTTCTAGGGGCATCCTTTATTCACCCAACTTGGAAAATGTCTACAGATGCTATTCTCTTGGACTGGGGTTCAATCTGGGGGTCCAGGAGAACACACAATTTGGTTTCCTCAGGAGGCGATTGTACCAATAATTATCTTGGACTAAGCGCAATCTTTAGGTCCCTTCAGAGCTGTCCTTTTCTGAAAGGAGAAACTTATATAATTTAATAACACATATTGTGGCCTCACTGTAAAAGTTAAACCTAAGTAGGCTCATATGCTAATTTTTAAGCCCTTGAAGGCTGACAGTTTTTCACAGATAAGCAGAGCTAGTTCATGTATGCCATATAGATAACATTATGCTCACTCATGTGGAGTTATTTATGAGTTAGCATTGATTGGCTAACATGCAATTTTGTCAAAAGAACTGAGATAAGGGAGCAGTCTGCAGAGGCTTAGATACATGGTAATTACAGAGGTAAAAAGTGTATTAGTACCAACTGTGTTGGTTATGCAAAACTGGGGAATGGGTAATAAAGGATTATCTATATTTTTAAACAATAAAAATTCTGTTTTTACATAGTGCAAAAGATGAAAAAAATCTTGTCAGTACTATGAAGTATCTACCCTAATTCTATAAAGGCAGTTTTTACCTTGAGACTAGTTTGTCTTGCAAAGGGGTGTTCCCTGCTTTTCACTGTGTGTGTTGCACCTGTGAGGATGTGTTCTGTTAAGCTCCCACTAGACACTCAGTGTGGCTGTTAACCCAGGAGGAGGTGCAGGAAGCTGGGGAGGTGAAGCAAAGAAAGACTGCACTTTCAGTTTGGCCTCTGAAAAAAGGTAAGACCAATGAAAATAAATATTTGTCTTGAATAGAGGAAGAAAAAGCAAATAAACAGCATGATATGTCAGCTTCTCAGTTGCTGAAAGTTAATGGGGATATACAAAGTGAGAAAGCAGCAAATAAAGCTGAATTACAGAATTTAAAGCTATTTAAAAAGGATATCTCTATTGCTTAGATGGCATTGGGTCCCGACCAAGTTGCATAGAATGCTTCCCCTGCGCCAGGCTGAATGCTGTTGTTCAGAATAGACAAACAGTACACTACCTGGTGCAGGTGGTAGAGGGCCACTGCAAACTCCTCTCAATGTATCCACAATAGCAAGGGTCCACAGCACCAATTAGCATGATTAAGGGTGAATAACCCGAAACATAGCTTTTTGTTTGCTGCTGTGTGCCTACATGCTTTTTGTAAGCTAAAAGTTAAATAAATGACATAAAGACAAGAACTTTTCCTCGTTATTTGGTGCTATGGACCCTTGCTGTCCAGGCTGAATGCTGTAGAGGGTGTAATCAGAGAGGTGGGGCTGCCATAAGTTAGATTTAGTTTGGTCTCAAGTCGCAGACTTACTACACCAGCTGCAGCTAGTGCAACATTTAACTAGTGACATTGCTATCCTCTACTTGGGCTTGCAAGGCTTGCAGAAACCAGCTAGAGCTTTGTGCGTCATCATTCTTCTAGCTACTAAATTAGCAATAGCCAGGAAGTGGGCGAGGGACACTCCCATCACTATGTCAATGGTTTTAGATATGCTCACATATATTAAAAAAATTGAAGAATATGCCCTGCAAATGGAAGGGCGCTTAGATTTCTACTGCTCTATATGGAGTCCGTGGGATAAATACCTAAGGGGTAGAACACTAGCGAGGTAGGGAGAATGATAGCAAATTAGACAGGATATACTATCCCCTTAGCAATCTCACATTCTGGGAACCTGATCCCCTCCCCCCCCAGCACAACCCCCAAGACAGGTCATCAGATGCACCCCCTTCCCTCCCAACTTCCCCCCCCCCCCTCCTCTAGACTTGTAAGAGTGCTCTTCGGGCCTTAACACAGATATTATTGCTGTGTTTGTCTAATTATTCCTTACAATTTGCAGTTAAGTTCTTATATCATACTATGCTCACTTTGTTATTTGAAGTTTGTTTAATTGCAACAGAACTAATAGTTCCCTTTTAAGACATCAACTAGTACATGTGATATAAATTTGTGTGTCCTCCTCTGAATTTTTGAAAATTTGGTCCCACCAGTGGACCTGGATGCCATTGATGAAACGAAGACATTTCCATGTACCTAATACAAAATGAGGTGCAGATAAATGTTATTTTGTCAGCCTGTTATATATTGAGCCACAATTAAAGTGGTGTGCACTTGTATTACTATTGCTTGAAAAATTATTATTTTTTTAAAAAATTGTCTCTGTTTGTATTGAAATGCCATTGCTACCTCAATTAAAAGAAACTTTACATAAAAAAGGATATCTCTACTACAGACAGTAAACAGAAAATGAATTTGGAGCTTGAAAAAAAAGAAGGAAGACTTTAAGTAAGGCCAGACAAGAATGCAATTAAATCCTCCAAAGTTTGCTTCATGGCCTCTACAAGGCCAAATTTGCAATGGACGTCATCAATCATTCGTCTGTATCTTCCAGGCAAGGTGCTAGCCAAAAATAAGCAGGAACCACACTGCTTGAAATATCCAAAGTGCAAAAGGAAAGGCTGCACATCAGTGAAAATATTAAAAACATAGATTTATTGGTATCTTCATGAAAAAAGAAAACAGACTTGGAGCTGAATGTCAGTCAAAGTAGAACTCTGGTTCTATTTTGTTTTACACAAATATATTTAACCCTTTTTGTGTGCCATAAGTCTACTTATATGAAGACCATAATTATGTTTATATTAACTATACCATCCGTAGGGGGTGGGCTCACCCCAAATCATGGCTGCAGTTTTATATGTTGGAATCACATAGTGATGCCTTTTATTATATGGAGATTACACATATAGCAGTATCCGGGGGCTCTCACCAATTTCAGTAAATATGAGTATGCTGAGTATGTCAACATCATGGTACCCTAGAACAGTGTTTTTCAACCAGTGTGCCGTGGCACACTAGTGTGCCGTGAGAGATCCTCAGGTGTGCCACGGCAGACTGACAACAGTGCAGGGATGTCCCTCTTTCAAATTCTGAAATATTGGGAGGTATGTGACAGGCTCATCAGGCATCATTTACAACCATGACATTGACATTCATTCACAGACAATCATTACGATTGTTTGTGAATGAATGTCAATATGTCATGTATAGTTTGTAGGAGGCATGGCATGACAGCACAGTACAGTGTCAGTGTGTGTGTATATATATATATATATATATATATATATATATACACTGTATATATATCCTGTATTAGGCTACAATGTGTGATTTTGTAAAATTTTGGGATGGTGGTGTGCCACAGGATTTTTTTAATGTAAAAAAGTGTGCCACGGCAAAAAAAGGTTGCAAATCACTGCCCTAGAAGGACATGAATTAGTTCTTGTTAAAATTGTTACTGGATTCTATGTTATATTAATAAGAACATGTTATGGTTGTGCCAGCCCTATGCATGCCCCTATGTACCCATATACACATATGCCTACATACGTATTTGCATCCAGCAGGGTGGCATTGGGGCACTAAAGGAAAGCTGCTTGATCTACAGAGATACACCCCACTTACTGCAAATTATAGAAGGGCTTAAATGGAAGCCCACCTGTAAGTGGGCTTCCCTTGATGTTACAGCCTTGTACATATCGATCCCACATGATATGGGTATAAAAGACGTAAAACACTCTAAAGAATCAACTGACAAAATGGCAGAAAATCAAAAGTTGTTCATTCTTAATTCAATAAGGTTTGTCCTAGAGAAGAATTATTTACAGTTTGAAGAGAAATTCTATATACAAAAAACAGGGACGGCCATGGGTACTAAATTTGCACAAAACTTTGCTAACCTCTATATGGGGGCGTTCGAAGATGATATGATCTATGAGGGAATGGGCTATAAACATAGCCAAGTAAAGTTTTGGCGCAGATTTATCGACGATATCTTGGTAATCTGGGAAGAAGAGGATATGGAATGGGGTTCCTTTGTTGAAAGTCTAAATGCCAACAACATGAATCTAAAATGTAATACTCATATTGACTTTATAGATGTTTCTCTATCCACTTTGGATGGTAAAATTAGTATCACACTCTTAAGAAATAAGACAGATACAAATGGATATCTGGATGCCAGAAGTGCTCATCATCCAAAGTGGATAGAAAACATTCCATACGGGCAGTACCGAAGTGTAAGGAGGAACTGCACAAATTTAGGTGACTTTGAAAAAGAGTCAGAGACACTACAACTGAAGTTTAAGGATAAGAAATATCCAAATAAAGTGGTAAAAAGGGCATATGAAAAAGCAAAGTCCCTGGATGGACACGATCTAGTACATAACACAACGGCCCAGGCTAGGAGAATAAATAGGGACAAGAGGGAGGCAAGTAAAAAAAACCCCATCAAAAATAAAGTCAAATTTGTGACCACATTTAATGAAGAGCACTGGAAAATAAAAAACATTCTAAAAAAATATTGGGCCATTTTACTAAAAGACCCTTTGTTAAGAGAGGCGATTGGGAGTACACCAGGTGGCAGCAGACTTTTGGAATTGAGGAAAAGGGAAACCTTTTGGATCTATACACTAAACACGCTAGAACCTAATGGTCTGTATAAGGACATAGATCTAGCAGCTTTCCTTTAGTTCCCCACTGCCACCCTGATGGATGCAAATACGTATGTAGGCATATGTGTATATGGGTACATAGGGATATGCATAGGGCTGGTACAACCATAACATGTTCTTATTCATATAACATAGAATCCAGTAACAATTTTAGCAAGAACTTACTCATGTCCTCCTAGGGTACCCTGATTTTGACATACTTAGTATACTCATATTTACTGAAATTGGTGAGAGTCTCAGGATACAGCTATATTTTTAATCTCCATATAACAGAAGTCATCACTATGTGATTCCAACATATAAAACTGCAGCCATGATTTGGGGTGATCCCACCCCCTACGGATGGTATAGTTAATATAAACATTATTGTGGTCTTCATATAAGTAGACTTATGGCACACAAAAAGGGTTAAATATATTTGTGTAAAACAAAATAGAACCAACAAGTCCCATGCAAACGAAAAACATATATCCCAGAGTAATGCCACTAATCCAGGGATTTCGTGTTATATACCTATAACTGTTGCTACTCCAATATACTTATGATACATTTTAACGTATGGAAAATAGGCAATTTTCTTATTATGATAAAAACGTTAACCTATGAAGAATTATCTTAAGGATTTTAAATAATTAAACAAATATCTCTAGCTGCTACGTTTAAGAAAGCTACAGGGCAGAGCATGATAGCTTAGACTCTGCACCCGGGTTCGTGTATATGTATTTTGTATAACACTAAAAATTTTTTTTAATACAGCCAGCATTAGCTAATGCAAAAAACTTGTAAGGGCACTTGCCAGCAACAAAGAGGGAGTACATTGCTACAAACACACAGGTGGCTGAGAGCTAAGGAACGCTATAAAGATCGGATAGGAGGGGGGCGGCCCCTACCTCTGATGAAGCAACCAATGGTGTTGCAAAACGCGTTAGGCTCTGCCCCCCGCCACACGCACTGATTACAATTTGCAATACCAGAGCCATATAGTAACCAGACATTGCATACAATATTGTGCGATCTGGAAACAATCTATTATGTCCGTTTTTGCATAGGTTTTATACATTTCACAGCAGCACAATATCGGTTTGAAAGCCTGGCATCTTATGACCAATGCTGGTTAAAATCCGCTCATGCTGCTTATTTAATGAGCATTCACTAAGGGCTTTGTTTTAACTGTACTGCATATGCACTTTTAAATAGTAAGAGCTGACCACTTTTACAGCATGTATATATATATATATATATATATATATATATATAATATATATATATATATATATATATATATGTTTATTGTTCACCCATTAAACTATAGGTTTTTTTTATACACTGGGTCTGCATGGCCTCCTTCACCCAGTACACCCTGACTATATAGAGAGCTAATCATCCAAGCCTCTATTGCTCTGTGGGACAGTACTCCTGACAAACAACAGGAAAAAGAGAAAGAGGACCGCAGCAGACACAGCGCAAGGATATCAGGAATAGACATCACCTTTAATCAAGTGTCTTATCTATACCTCATACTGGATGAATGAAACAAAAAAGAAAGGGCGCCTCCTAGTTTAGCCAGTATATATAAGGATGAATAGAATGAGATATAGATTTTGTACTCACATGTAGTGAAGGCAAAGATAATGCCTAGATGAGCAGTCTGGAAACTTATCAGTGTCCCAGTTGACTGTGCATTAGAATGCTAGGGCAGCTCCTCTTTAGTAGATTTCCAAAATCATCTGAAAAGTAAAAAGATATATAGAGGGCGACTCCTAGTGCAGAATTAGTAAGCAGAGTGTGAACCCACCAGCTTTACCCTTTAGAGATATACTCACAAAGTATAGAGCACACTGTAGTGCTAATGAAGCAAGCTGGGTATATTAAAAGTGGCCCAGCGCACATACCACTCCGGTGAAGGATAGTCCAATGTATTAAAATGCTCAGATAAAAAATCAAGGAGACTCCAGATATATATAAAAAAAAACACTTTATATAAAGATATAACAGTGTACAATAAAAATCAGTAGAATTCGCTACGCATTTCTCAGAGCTACCACTCTGTTTCCTCAGGCAAGTAATCACTTTTATTACTTGCCTGAGGAAACAGAGTGGTAGCTGTGAGAAACGCGTAGCGAATTCTACTGATTTTTATTGTACACTGTTATATCTTTATATAAAGTGTTTTTTTTTATATATATCTGGAGTCTCCTTGATTTTTTATCTGAGCATTTTAATACATTGGACTATCCTTCACCGGAGTGGTATGTGCGCTGGGCCACTTTTAATATACCCAGCTTGCTTCATTAGCACTACAGTGTGCTCTATACTTTGTGAGTATATCTCTAAAAGGTAAAGCTGGTGGGTTCACACTCTGCTTACTAATTCTGCACTAGGAGTCGTCCTCTGTATATCTTTTTACTTTTCATACTGGATGAGGTTGAATCACGTGAGTGTGCATTTATACATTCTTTGTAGTGAAAAACACTGGTACAAACTATCTTCACTAGGAGTGCCCCTTGTGCACTTATCCACTCTCTATCTTTTCAGAACTACCTGGGGAGGATCGTCTTTTCAAAGAGGGAACTCTTACTACTGGACGAAGCAGCGAAGATTAGAGGCATTTGAGAACTGTCACACATGATGTTGTAATCTGACATTTGTGTGGACTGCCTTATTATACTCCACTTCAGCTGGACTGGTCTTGCACCCGAGTGGTACAAGCAATAGACTTACTGGTGGTTACACATAATACATTTATTGGAGGATTTGTTACCATTACTATTACTACAAGTATATATATATACACTTGCTTAAAATCATTTGAATATATATATATATATATATATATATATATATATATATACACACTATAGATACACATATAACTGTAGGAGTATACCACTGTATTAAGTCTTAGTGCCCTGGTTTATCACCTAGTATCAGCACCACATGCCCAAGCGCAGACACACCCTACGATTATATATATATATATACACACACACACACACACTCAACGGCCAATTTATTAGGTACATCTGTTCAATTGCTTGGTAGCACAAATTGCTAATCAGCCAATCACATGGCAGCAACTCAATGCATTTAGGCATCTAGACATGGTGAAGACGACTTGCTGAAGTACAAACCGAGCATCAGAATGGGGAAGAAAGGGGATTTAAAGGGACAGTATACAACAATTTTCATATAACTGCATTTAATAGACACTACTATAAATAATAATATGCACAGATACTTATATAAAAATCCAGTTTAAAACTGTTTAAAAACTTACTTAGAAGCTCCTAATTAAGCTCTGTTAAAAAGGTAGCTGGAATACCCACTGCAAGTGGGGAAAAACAAACAAACACTTTACCCCTTCCTTTGCATATGAAAAGACTCTTTACACAGACATGAGCAACCTGGAGTAGGTATATGTCGGTCTTCTCCTAAAACTTTGGGGCTTGGTTAGGAGTCTGAAAATCAGAGCAATGTTATTTAAAAATAAGCAAAACTATACAATTTAAAAAAACAACAAAAAACTGCATGGGCTATATAAATTAATCATCTACAAAACATTTATGCAAAGATAAATTGAGTGTATAATGTTCCTTTAAGTGACTTTGAACATGGCATGGTTGTTGGTGCCAGACAGGCTAGTCTGAGTATTTGAAAAACTGCTGATCTACTGGGATTTTCATGCACAACCATCTCTAGGGTTTACAGAGAATGGTCCAAAAAATAGAAAATATCCAGTGAGCGGCAGTTGTGTGGAGGAAAATGCCTTGTTGATGTCAGAGGTCAGAGGAGAAAGAACAGACTGTTGGGGAGATGATAGAAAGGCAACAGTAACTCAAATAACCACTCATTACAACCAATGTATGCAGAATACCATCTCTGAATGCACAACACATCGAACCTTCATGCAGATGGGCTACAGCAGCAGAATACCACATCGGGTGCCACTGCTGTCAGCTAAAAACAGGAAACTGAGGCTACAATTCGCACAGGCTTACAAAAATTGGACAATTAAAGATTGGAAAAATGGGGGGCGTGTCCAGGCGCGTCCATGATGGGTCGCAAATATAGTAAGCTCCAGATATTATATGAGTAATTAACCGCCTACATGGAAACCAACTAAGAATCCAGGACCCTATCACATAGAAATGACACTGTGAACCATTGCTGGATCGTTGCATACTATTTGTGTGGTTACCACTTTGCTTGGGGTACTTTACTGGACTGCTTGGTGAGGCTGCGGCCTATTAACTTCATTCCTAACCCCTCCCCCCGCCGTTTGCCGGGTAACGCAGGTCTCTCTAACTGCCGATAACATCAACTTAAAAATGGATGAACTACAGAGCATAGCAATTCGAGTCTTACTGCTTGATCTGGTGCAAAGAATGGATAACAGCTTCTCTCAGTTGGCGTCCCTAATCAGAACTCAAACTACAAGCCACGGGAGTACGGAGAGTGTCATGGCTGCGCAGCACAACTTATTACAGCCCACTACAGCTGAAATGGTGTCTACTTGGGGATACAAGACGCTACCTGTGGATTTTCGGGCCGAGCTGCAGAGCAACATTATGTGTAACCGGAGACACGCAAACCTAAGCATCTCTACGACGTCATTACTATCCAGGCCTGAAGACGCACTTGAAGTGAGCCCACTGCTAGATCGGGTGAGTGTGGCCAATCACCCGAGACGAAACCTGGGTCATTGCTATAAGCTGGAGAAGATCAGGACATCAGCACTTCCCTATGAGTATCCTAAAGTGCAATTAACTGTGGTGCTGGAACTCCATTTCTGGCGGGCTGAAGGCAATTCCATGGAGTCTAATCCCCGCCACCACCCAAGCCATCAATCTCTTGTTTATGGGCTTGTTGACATCAGATGTGGGATTGGGTGATTTGGACTCTATTTTCCCTTTGACTTCAATGGGATATTTTCCTATAATACAGTGACTGCTCATGTTTAGATGACGACCTAACAGTCTGAAATACTTGTACAGTTCTGTTGCTTTATCTAATATAAGTGCTCGAGATTATGTTTATCTAGCCATAACTTTATATTCTGCTATTTGCATATGCAGGTTCATGTGGCATAGCCAATACAAGTAACATCACTGTTCCCTTTCTTTACACATCTCAGATGTAGCTATCAATAATGTGGTTTTATGTGGAGTGGGACATGGGGAAGTATAATTAGAGGCAATTGTATATTCATGCTGGTATATTTATTTGGCTCATTATAGTTGTTTGTACTATATTCGGTATGCAAGTTTCAGACTCCCAAATATGCCTAACCTACTGATTGAGTTAATTTTATTACAAGACCAGAGACTCCTATTTTTGCATTATCTTTCTTTACTACTCAAATGCAGCCTTTTAAAGAACCATAACAATATAACATAAACAAAACATAACATAAAAAGCTAAAAGAAGCTTATTATAATGACCAGAAAAAAACAGCCAATAAGAACAGAGGGTAGACTATAAATAGAGAACACATCTGTCAATCTTCCTCTTTCTTTTGCTGCTCAAACTACAGATAAGTAGCGCAATATATATAATATTTCTCACTTAGATACTTGGTTTAATAAAAGTTATCCCTTTGTAGCCTTTTTATTATGTTCTAGTAAGTTGCTATTTTCATTTTCATGTGTGTTTTTTCCTTTATTATTATTTTTTCAAACACTCGTTTTTCTGATATATTATCAAATTGCTTTTATTCTGTTTCCCTTCTCCCCCCCCCTTTCATACCTTCCGGTTTTCATTCTGCCGTTTTTTCTCTCAATTTAAGTGTAGAGTGTGTGTTTTTCAACTTGCCTTGGTTTTGTTTCGTCTCCTCTCCCTCCCTGCACTGTGCGCTATTACCCACGCCATTTTGTGGGCCGGCCGCCTTCTTCCCGCCCACTCACGTGATGTCCTGTCAATTCTCCTCAGGACAGTCTCCATCTTACCGAGTGTAGTAACATTGTTGCTGTTGTTACGCTCGGTGTTGCTCTGAATAATTATTTGCCTCCTACAGTTTATAAATAAGCCTGTATTGCCATCTTCTGGTTATTATTAGTTAATCAGTTCATAACATATTTAAAAGTTATTTAGTTTATATTTTTTCCTCATAAACGTTTTTTAGCATAAACGTTTTTTAGGTGCTAGGAGGAATTTATTGCATAGTGTTTTTTAAGTACTCCTACATTAATTAATTAACTTATAAGGGAGTTTTTACTTATATTATATTTAGTAATATATTATTATTTATTTATTCATATATTAATTTATTTCAGACATAATTTAAATAATGTCTGAAAATACAGCAGATACTTCTCCCTTAACTTTGCAAACAGTCCAATCTATGATAGATTCCTCAATGAATAACCTATTTAATAAAATGTCCTCACTGATGGGTGTTAAAGAGAAAAAATTACCTTTAAAAAGGAAAATCCCATCTCTTGCCTGTAAAGCAAGTAAAAAACTTATTACAAAATCACGTCAGCTTTTGTCTGATCCTAACTTTCCTCACAGCAATGGAAGCAAAACAGCTGTAAGTAGGACCCTGCACCCCAAAAGTACTCAAATGGGGGATACCTATGTATGCAAAAAATTAAAATTTAATTAAAAAAATAATGACTTAGATCCATCTTCAGAATCTGATGTTTCAGATGGAGAGGATTATACTGATATCAACTCTGATAATTTTAATGAATCTGAAAATTCTGATGGCTCTCCAGTAGCTAAAAAACAGAAAAAGAAATCTAAAAAACTTAATGATTACACTGAGGACGATGAGGATTTTATTGACTGTTTGGGCAATCCTAGATTCAAGCCTGAAGAATTACACCATCCCCGGTCTGCCGAATGGTGCCCCCCCATTGATTTAGCCAAATTCATTGATTACCAACTCCGGAAACCCCTTAAAAAAACAATCTCATAATAAAATGAAAGCAGAATGTCCTCGCCCCCTTTTACCAAAAAATGCTTCTGTTACCCCTGAGGTCGATCCCAAAATTCTAAAATTTATCGGCACTCCAGGTTACAAATTAAAGAAAGGAGTAGACAGATCTTGGAAAATCTGTCAGGACAAGCTTTTGGATTCTATAGGTCCTTTGATCAAGTTATTTGAACTGTCGGAGCAAGGTGTAGCAGAAAACTGCCCTCTAGACCCATATATAGTCAGAGAGTGGGTCCAAAGATTACTTTGTTTTGTAGGAAACACTAACTGCGCCATGTCTTGCGAAAGACGGCATAACATTTTAAGAAAAATTGACCCAAAAATTTCAGATTTCTCCTCCAATAACTCCGCTTCTGATAATAATGGGTTATTATTTGGAGATTCATATCTAAAAGACTTGAACCAATATGTAAACAACTTCTCCAATCTAAACAAAGTCAAAACATCAGTAAATAAAATATTTTACCCTAACCAGAGTTTTTCTGACAGGGCAGGGAGAGGCAGAGGCCGCTTTCCCAGCCACCAAGCTTATTTGTCCAGGTCTCATTTTTTCCCACATCAATCCAAATACCATTCCCAATTCCAAACTCAATTTCAAAGATGTTATCCAGACCCATCTGCCTCTACCTTCTTCCCGACAAGAGGACGGCCCTGGACTCAAAGAGGTTTTAGGAGCAGAGCCACAGCTAGACAACCTCCAGGTAAATTTATTTCCTCCCCGTTTCTTTTTTCCCAGAAAAAATTGGTGGCAGACTCGCCCTGTTTGCCCAAAATTGGGCTGCAATTACTTTGGATCCTTGGGTCTTACAGGCAGTGTCAGGTATTCTCATAGAATTCATTTATCTCCCAATTCAATTCAGTCTCCCTCATCCCATTCGTTTTTCTCAGGAGGACACTCTTTTGGTCAAAAGAGAAATTTCAACTCTCTTTTCCAAAAAAGCAATTCTTCCAGTTTTTCAACCCCAAAATATTTACCTAAGCAACCTATTTTTATTAAAAAAAAAACAACCAGTTCAGACCAGTCATAAATCTAAAGTCATTAAATGCTTATGTTGTATACCATCATTTCAAAATAGAGGGAATTCACTTATAAAGAGACTGTTTAAGAGAAAACGATTGGTTAGTTCGTCTAGACCTTAAGGACGCCTATCTAACCATTCCAATCGCTCAAGAACATTGGAAATATTTGACATTCCGTTAGGAAGACCAATTTTGGAACTTCACTTGTCTTCCTTTCGGTTTGTCTTCCGCCCCTTGGATTTTCACCAAGCTACTCAAACCTGTAGTGGCTTGGTTGAGACTTCGAGGTGTTCGTCTGATAATTTATTTAGATGACATATTAATTATGGACCAAGATTTTCTCTCTCTTCAGAATCATCTTACTTCTACAATTTCCTTACTGGAATCGTTAGGCTTTATTGTGAACAAGCAGAAATCGGTCCTATATCCTACAAGATCTTTAATTTTCTTAGGTTTTCAAATCGATACAGTTCTATCCACTTTGAGTCTTCCTTCAGACAAGGTGAAGAACATCAAGAAAGAAATTTCCAAAACCTTGTCCAAAGATTCAGTCCCTATCAGAACTATAGCCAGAATAGTAGGTTTACTATCATCCTCTATTCAGGCTATTTTCCCCGCTCCTCTACATTACCGAGAACTTCAGAGATTAAAAATTCTTAATTTGAGAAAAGGTTTTTCTTATTCTCACTTGATTCCTTTGTCTGCAGAAGCCAAAGAAGAACTTTCCTGGTGGCTTTCTCATTTGGAAGCCTGGAATGGGAGGGCCATTTTTGGCAGGACTCCCGATTTTCTTATAGAATCCGATTCCAGTCTTTCAGGCTGGGGTGTGCGTTGTGGTCCTTCCATCACAGGTGGCAAATGGACATTGGAGGAGAAACGTTTCCACATCAATTGTTTGGAATTATTGGCTGGCTCGTTTGCAGTCAAAAGTTTTGCCAAATTTTCTTCTCCAGTTTCTATCCTCCTGTGTATGGACAATATTTTGGCGGTGCAGTATCTCAATCGTTTGGGAGGCACCAAGTCGAGAGACTTGTCCAATATAACCAAAGAGTTTATTCATCTTTGTTTAGACAGGAGTATTTCTGTCAAAGCAGAAAATATTCCAGGACAATCAAACTCAGCTGCGGACTGGGGATCTCATCATTTGACAGATTCCAGCGACTGGAGATTGGACAGGAACATTTTTCTTTCCCTTCAATCTCTCAGAGGTCCCTTTTGTTTGGACCTTTTTGCGTCCAGGACCAATTATCAAATTCACCCGTACTTCAGTTGGAGCCCAGATCCGGAGGCAGCGGCCATAGATGCTTTTCTTCATCCATGGCCTCCTCAGAAAGCTTATGCTTTTCCTCCTTTCTCCATGATCCCGAGGACAATTTCAATGATCCGCAGGGATCTCTTATGCTTAACTATGGTGACCCCCTTTTGGCCAACCCAATCTTGGTACCCTTCCCTTCTGGAGATGTCCATCAATCTCCCAATTCTTTTGCCTCCGCTTCCTCACCTGCTGGTCAGTCCAGAGGGCGATTATCACAGTTTAGTTCTCCAAGGATCTCTTCTCCTGATAGCTTGGACAATCTCAGGGGACCCTGGTCCCTCCAAGGCCTTTCGGAGGGAGCTAGGTCCCTCATTCAGGATTCCTGGGCCCCAGGTACCCGCAGATGTTATTTTGCCGCATGGTCAAAATGGTCTGGCTGGTGCCTACGGAAAGACTTGGATCCCGTTTCTTCTGATTTAGCCGAAATTATTAACTACCTGTCTCATCTTTTTGATTCAGGTCTTGCTTACAGAACCATTAATGTTCATCGTTCAGCTATTTCAGCTAGACACAACTTAATTAACAATCTCCCTGTCGGCAAACATCCTTTGATTTGTAGAGTGCTCAAAGCCATAAGATTAAAACGTCCCCCGGTTCCTAAACATGAATTTTTCTGGGATGTGGATTTAATTTTCTCCCTTTTTAAATCTTGGCCTGATAATAGTTTGCTATCCTTAAAACAACTTTCTGCTAAACTTGCTACTCTCCTTTGTCTCTGATGTGAAAGCTTTAGATTGGAACTCTAAACGTTTCTCTCCTGAAGGTGTTACCTTTTTCCTTTCTCGCAGAACTAAAACTCTGTCTACCTCTATTTTCTATCCTTACCTTCCTACTGAACCCTCTCTCTGTGTGGTTGAATGCCTAAAGTCGTACGAGTCTAGAACTTTGATTTTTAGAAAATCTACTTTTAATCAACTTCTAATCTCCTTTGTCCCTCCTCACACTCCTATCACTTCTACTTCTATTGCTAGGTGGGTTAAATGGGTCATGAAAGAAGCTGGAATTAATATTTCTTTCACTGCCCATTCCGTTAGAGGTTCTGCTGCCTCAAAAGCCTTTTTAAAGGTGGCCCCTCTACAACAAATTTTGAATGCGGCAGATTGGTCTTCTGATTCCATTTTTAAGCAATTTTATTTTAGACCCATTCAACATGCCTCTCTTAACTTATTTTCTTAATGTGCTTTAAACTTGCAAAAATAGGAGTCTCTGAACTTGTAATAAAATTCAGATTATCCTAATTCTTTGAAGGTATAATCTAGATTTTATTAAAGACACAGAGACGAGTATTTTCCCTCCTCAGAAAATGTGTTTTTTTCCCACCCTGCTTTTATTATTGTATATTATTATATATATTTTTTCTCTCAACAGTTTCCATGTAAGTCCAATCCATTTATATCTTCTGGATTCTTCCCTCCAACTCAGGAGTTCCATTATCCATCAATTGAATCCTGGATATCTAGCTTAACTTCAATCAAACTCGACATTTCCTGGAATATCTTCTATCAACTCTGCAGAAAACTGTCATTCGTTGTCCTTTGTTGTTTTGGACTTTTTGGACTCATTATGATGCTTAATATTTTGTTCCTTTTGAGCATCATTTAAGAAAGAGGAAGATTGACAGATGTGTTCTCTATTTATAGTCTACCCTCTGTTCTTATTGTTTTTTTCTGGTCATTATAATAAGCTTCTTTTAGCTTTTTATGTTATGTTTTGTTTATGTTCTATTGTTATGGTTCTTTAAAAGACTGCATTTGAGTAGTAAAGAAAGATAATGCAAAAATACTCGTCTCTGTGTCTTTAATAAAATCTAGATTATACCTTCAAAGAATTAGGATAATCGGAATTTTTACATCTTCCCTTAGGAGAGTACTTAACCAACACATACCCAGATAGGGTTGATGCGCCTAACTTTATTGTCATTTTCTTATTTTATTTTTTTTAATTTTATTATTCTCGCTCATGCTTTTTCACCGCTCTCAATTGAATGCATGTATGAGCGTAGTTCTTTGCAAAGACCAATATGCTCCAACCCTTAATGGCCTCATAGCTAGTTGAAACTTAGAGCATATGATTTAGATAGAGGAATTTTATACCATGTCATGATGGAAATGGAGTAACTTATTCATTACACCCCCTATAAGGTAACAGTGCAGAATATGGCAATTTATAGTGGAAGAATTCTATCACACTATAATCTTAATTTTAGAACCCCCCCCTACTATTGAGTTTAGAGATTACATTTCCACCACATGGATCTAAATGTCTCCTGGATAGTTTACTATTCTAGCAGAAAAACAAAAGTTTGTGTTAGGCAATTGTTATTTTGTAGATGAAATTATTAAGCTTGTACGAATAATATATAAATATGTATGTTTCTTACACACTACTTTTGGGTTAGTAGAGGACTATCGGTCACATTCTGTTAATAGAAGGTTCCCAATAACTTTGCATATATTTTTGTATTTTTCCAGCATAAGAACTACAGTATTAGAGTACTAAGCATTGTGCGCACCACATGATCTTTCTAAGCTCTATATATCATTGCTAATATATATATATTTTTATATCTACTGAATGTTTGTTGTCACCTAGTTAGAGAGTTCTGTATACGTTTTACTATATATTGCACTCAGCCATATCTACAGCCACCTTCTCATCAATATCTCCTTGGTCCAAGAGTGACCACTTTAAATGCTACCCCTCCTTTATTTTGTTCATAAGTAAGACCCGAGAGTAGCCTTGGATGTTTTAGGAGAAGTTGATTACAGACAATATCGTTAAATTGAGTTTCTTGTAGCCATCTTACAGCGGCCCACTATATTTTCACTGATATTTAGACTATTAGATACTGTTAACTTGACACGTCCCCCTATCCCCCTCCTTTTTGAGCGTCTCTCGCCCGCTGCATCCCCCTCCCCCATAAAACTATAGAGCTACCCCCTCCCTAGCCCTAACCTTGAATAGATACCTTAATCTTCTTTTTATATAGCTGGGAGAGGACCATTCTTATTTCTATTACATTTATGATACATATATATGATACATGATATGATATAATAAAACTGAAGTCTCTTTATGAGATAGCCCACATTTTATAGTAACGTTTGTGATACTTGATTACATTACATTGCTAATTATACTGTGTATTCATTGATCTGTAAATGTTTTGGGGCATACCCTTTATTCTGTATTTGTTTATGACTTCAATAAAAATTATTTAAAAAAAAAAAAAAAACATCTTAAAGTGAAGGTAAAGTTAATCTGTTTGCCACAAAAAAATCAATATATCTCTCAAAAATAATAGCATGTTTGTTCATCAATTCTTATATTTTTCAATTTTACCTTTGTTATCTATTATAATATGCTCCGATTTTGCTTCGAATAAAACAACCCGTTTTTTTTGGGTTTTTTTTCTAAACAACGATCACGTTGTTTAGACAGCCAATTGATTTTTTGGCCGTTAGGCGGCCGTCAATTGATGTCAGAAGGGGATGCTTAATTGTGCGCATGCGCGACTATTTTTACTTCCTCCTTGAAAAGCGAGCGCGTCCTCGTGTAGCGCATGCGCATTAAGCGGTTCATTTGTTTTCCAAGTCTCAACCGCATCGGATCGCATATTGCAACAAGTTTGTTACATTTAAATTGCTGAATCTATTCCTATAAGCAGTTTGAGCCATATTCACACACCTATACTGTCGCTTCACAAATATAGGGCGCGATCCGATATGCAGCGTCCCCCCCCCTCCGCCCGCAGTTTCAGCTCGCAACTCGAGCTATCCCATATACGGCACCATCAGAGGCTAAAGTGCCGTAAGTCTGATAAACCAGCGATGTCCAGAAATCTGCGTAAGTACAAATTTCTGGAGTCGCCAGTGACTTACGGCACTTTAGAAACTCCCGGCGCCTACAAAACCTGACTAAACTATGAAATCACCCTCACTGTCTAACACGCCTCCTAAACATAGCCCGACACGTCTAACCCTCTATCCGCTATTCCCCCTCACTATCCTAACAATAAAAAAAAGTTATTAACCCCTAAACCGCCACTCCTGGACTCCGCCGCCACCTAATAAAGTTATTAACCCCTAAACCGCCGCTCCCGGACCCCGCCGCCAGCTATATTAAATCTATAACCCCCTAATGTGAGCTCCTACCCCGCCGCCATCTATCTTACCTACCCCCTAAAGTGAGCCCCTACCCCGCCGCCATCTTTCTTACCTACCCCCTAAAGTGAGCCCCTACCCCGCTGCCATCTATTTTAAAATTATTAACCCCTAATTTAATCCCCCTACCCCGCCGCCAGCTATATTAAATTATTTAACCCCTAAAATACTAAACTATCCCTACCACTAAACCTAAATCTAACCCTACAAATAGCCCTGAAAAGGGCTTTTTGCGTGGCATTACCCCAAAGTACTGCTCTTTTGGCAGCCCTTAAAAGGGCTTTTGGTGGGGCTTTGTCACAAAGTAATCAGCTCTTTTGCCTACAGTCTAAATCCCCCTACACCGCTGCCACCTATAATAAATGTATTAACCCCTAATCTAATCGCCCTACACCGCCGCCACCTATATTAAACACATTAACCCCTAATCTAATCCCCCTACACCGCCGCCAGCTATATTAACCCTAATTATATTAGGGTTAATATAGTTAATATAGTTAATATATTATATATATTAACTATATTAACCCTAATTATATTAGGGTTAATATAGTTAATGTCGTTATTATATTATATATATATTAAGTATAATAACCCTATCTAACTCTAACATCCCTAACTAAACTCTTATTAAAATAAATCTAATATTAATATTATTAATGAAAATATTCCTATTTAAATCTAAATACTTACCTAGAAAATAAACCCTAAGATAGCTACAATGTAATTAATAATTACATTGTAGCTATTTTAGGGTTTATATTTATTTTACAGGTAACTTGGTATTTATTTTAACTAGGTACAATAGCTATTAAATAGTTAATAACTATTTAATAGCTACCTAGTTAAAATAAGTACCAATTTACCTGTAAAATAAATCCTAACCTAAGTTACAAATACACCTACACTATCAATAAATTAAATAAACTACAAATATCTAAACTAAAATACAATTAAATAATCTAAACTAAATTACAAAAACAAACAAACACTAAATTACAAAAAATAAAAAAAAGATGACAAGATTTTTAAGCTAATTACACCTATTCTTAGCCCCCTAATAAAATAATAAAGCCCCCCAAAATAAAAAAAATTCCCTACCCTATTCTAAATTAAAAAAGTTAGCTATTTTACCTTACCAGCCCTTAATACCACCCCCCAACATTAAGACCCACCACACACATACCCCTAATCTAACCCAAACCCCCCTTAAATAAACCTAACACTACCCCCCTGAAGATCTCCCTACCTTGTATTCACCCAGCCAGGCAGAACTCTTCATCCGATCCGGGCGATGTCTTCAATCAAGCTGCAGAGAGTCTTCTTCCATCCGGCGATGTCTTCAAACAAGCGGCAGAGAGTCTTCTTCCATCCGGTGATGTCTTCAAGCAAAGCGGCATCTTCAATCTTCTTTCTTCGCTCCTCCGCCGTGGAGCATCCATCCGGCACAACGACTTCCAGACGAATGAGGTTCCTTTAACCCCTTAATGACCAAGGACGTACGCCACACGTCCTCAAAAAAATACAGTTAATGACCGAGGACGTGTGGCGTACGTCCTTGGTCTGGAAAGCAGCTGGAAGCGATCCTGCTCGCTTCCAGCTGCTTTCCGGTTATTGCAGTGATGCCTCGATATGGAGGCATCCTGCAATAACCCCCCTTGGCCATCCGATGCAGAGAGAGCCACTCTGTGGCCCTCTCTGCACCGGACATCGGTGGCCGGTATCGTTGGTGGGTAGGAGCAAGTCTGGGAGGTGGGTGGGCGGCCATCGATGTGATCGATGAAGAGAAGGGGGGCGGGATCGGGGGCGGAACCATCGGGAGCGCGCACAGGAGCGCGCGCGTGCACGGGGGCGGCGGGGGGCGCGTGCACGGGGCGGGAGCGGGAGGGAACCGCTACACTACGGAAAAGTTGTGTGTGAAAAGTTAAAATAAAAAATGTTAAAATGTTTCAAATAAACAGCTAAGGGATCTGGAAGGGGTGGGGGGATGGTCTTGGGGGGGGGGGGAAAGCTACACTACAGAAAAGGGATTTTTTTTTTAAAAAAAAAAGGCACATTTGTTACTAAACTGGGTACTGGCAGACAGCTGCCAGTACCCAAGATGGCGCCTATTAAGGCAGAGGGGGAGGGTTAGGGAGCTGTTTGGTGGGGGATCAGTGAGGTTGGGGACTAAGGGGGGATCCTACACAGCAGCATATGTAAATATGCCAAAAAAAAAACAAAAAAAAAGCCCAAGTATAGCTTTTATTTTAGTACTGGCAGAGTTTCTGCCAGTACTTAAGATGGCGGGGACAATTGTGGGGTGGGGGAGGGAAGAGAGCTGTTTGGGAGGTATCAGGGGGTCTCATGTTTCAGGTGGGAGGCTGAGCTCTACACTAAAGCTAAAATTAACCCTGCAAGCTACATAATTAACCCCTTCACTGCTAGCCATAATACACGTGTGAAATGCAGCGGCATTTGGCGGCCTTCTAATTACCAAAAAGCAACGCCAAAGCCATATATGTCTGCTATTTCTGAACAAAGGGGATCCCAGAGAAGCATTTACAACCATTTGTGCCATAATTGCACAAGCTGTTTGTAAATGATTTCAGTGAGAAACCTAAAATTGTGAAAAATTTAACGTTTTTTTTTAATTTGATCGCATTTGGCGGTGAAATGGTGGCATGAAATATACCAAAATGGGCCTAGATTAATACTTTGGGATGTCTACTAAAAAAAAATATATACATGTCAATGGATATTCAGAGATTCCTGAAAGATATTAGTGTTCTAATGTAACTAGTGCTAATTTTGAAAAATAATGGTTTGGAAATAGCAAAGTGCTACTTGTATTTATGGCCCTATAACTTACAAAAAAAGCAAAGAACATGTAAACATTGGGTATTTCTAAACTCAGGACAAAATGTAGAAACTATTTAGCATGGGTGTTTTTTGGTGGTTGTAGATGTGTAACAGATTTTGGGGGTCAAAGTTAGAAAAAGTGTTTTTTTTTCAATTTTTTCCTCATATTTTATAATTTTTTTTATAGTAAATTATAAGATATGATGAAAATAATGGTATCTTTAGAATGTCCATTTAATGGCGAGAAAAACGGTATATAATATGTGTGGGTACAGTAAATGAGTAAGAGTAAAATTACAGCTAAACACAAACACCGCAGAAATGTAAAAATAGCCTTGGTCCCAAACGGACAGAAAATGGAAAAGTGCTGTGGTCATTAAGGGGTTAAATGACGTCATCCAAGATGGCGTCCGTCGAATTCCGAAATTAAGGTAGAAAAATCTGATTGGCTGATTGAATCAGCCAATCAGATTCAAGTTCAATCCGATTGGCTAAACCAATCAGCCAATCGGATTGAACTTGAATCTGATTGGCTGATTCAATCAGCCAATCAGATTTTTCTACCTTAATTCTGATTGGCTGATAGAATCCTATCAGCCAATCGGAATTCGACGGACGCCATCTTGGATGACGTCATTTAAAGGAACCTCATTCGTCGGGAAGTCGTCGTGCCGGATGGATGCTCCGCAGCGGAGGAGCGAAGAAAGAAGATTGAAGATGCCGCTTTGCTTGAAGACATCACCGGCTGGAAGAAGACTCTCTGCCGCTTGCTTGAAGACATCGCCGGATGGAAGAAGACTCTCTGCAGCTTGATTGAAGACATCGCCCGGATCGGATGAGGAGTTCGGCCCGGTTGGGTGAAGACAAGGTAGGGAGATCTTCAGGGGGGTAGTGTTAGGTTTATTTAAGGGGGGTTTGGGTTAGATTAGGGGTATGTGGGTGGTGGGTCGTAATGTTGGGGGGTGGAATTGTGTTTTTTTCAGGCAAAAGAGCAGTTTTCTATGGGGCATGCCCCGCAAAAGGCCCTTTTAAGGGCTGGTAAGGTAAAAGAGCTAACTTTTTTAATTTAGAATAGGGTAGGGAATTTTTTTTATTTTGGCGGCCTTTATTATTTTATTAGGGGGCTTAGAATAGGTGTAACTAGCTTAAAAATCTTGTAATCTTTTTTTTATTTTTTGTAATTTAGTGTTTGTTTTTTTTTGTAATTTAGTTTAGATTATTTAATTATATTTTAGTTTAGATATTTGTAGTTTATTTAATTTATTGATAGTGTAGGTGTATTTGTAACTTAGGTTAGGATTTATTTTACAGGTAAATTGGTACTTATTTTAACTAGGTAGCTATTAAATAGTTATTAACTATTTAATAGCTATTGTACCTAGTTAAAATAAATACCAAGTTACCTGTAAAATAAATATAAACCCTAAAATAGCTACAATGTAATTATTAATTACATTGTAGCTATCTTAGGGTTTATTTTCTAGGTAAATATTTAGATTTAAATAGGAATATTTTCATTAATAATATTAATATTAGATTTATTTTAATAAGAGTTTAGTTAGGGATGTTAGAGTTAGATAGGGTTATTATACTTAATATATATATAATATAATAACGATATTAACATATTAACCCTAATATAATTAGGGTTAATATAGTTAATATATATAATATAATAATTATATTAACTATATTAACCCTAATATAATTAGGGTTAATATAGTTAATATAGCTGGCGGCGGTGTAGGGGGATTAGATTAGGGGTTAATGTGTTTAATATAGGTGGCAGCGGTGTAGGGGGATTAGATTAGGGGTTAATACATTTATTATAGGTGGCAGCGGTGTAGGGGGATTTAGATTGTAGGCAAAAGAGCAGTTTACTTTGTGACAAAGCCCGCCAAAAGCCCTTTTAAGGGCTGGCAAAAGAGCAGTTTTCTTTGGGGTAATGCCACGCAAAAAGCCCTTTTCAGGGCTATTTGTAGGGTTAGACTTAGGTTTAGTGGTAGGGATAGTTTAGTATTTTAAGGGTTAAATAATTTAATATAGCTGGCGGCGGGGTAGAGGAATTAAATTAGGGGTAATAATTTTAAAATAGATGGTGGCTGGGTAGGGGCTCACTTTAGGGGGTAGGTAAGGTAGATGGCGGCGGGGTAGGAGCTCACTTTAGGGGGTAGGTAAGGTAGATGATGGCAGGGTAGGAGCTCACTTTAGGGGGTAGGTAAGGTAGATGGCGGCGGTGTAAGGGGCTCACTTTAGGGGTAGTTAATGTAGGTGGCGGCGGTGTCTGGGAGCGGCGGTTTAGGGGTTAATAACTTTATTAGGGAATGTGGCGGGGGATCGCGGTTGACAGGTAGATAGACATTGCGCATGCGTTAGGTGTTAGGTTTATTTTGCAGGTAGTTTAGGGAGTTACGGGGCTCCAATAGACAGCGTAAGGCTTACTACGGCTGCTTTTTGTGGCGAGGTGAAAATGGAGTAAGATTTCACCATTTTCGCCACGTAAGTCCTTACGCTGTATATTGGATACCAAACTGCACTAGTTTGGTATACCTGCCTATGGCCCAAAAAACTACGGGCGACGGCAGAAATATACGAGCGTAACTTCTAGGTTACGCCGTATATAGGATACCAAACCAGCGCAAAATTCAGCGTCGCCGGCATTTGCGGGCGACGCTGCATATAGGATCGGGCCCATAGTATTGCATGAGTCTCGCAACTCATTCAATACTATGTTGCAGATTTTGGACGCATGCGCTGAGGAGTTCTATGACCGCGATTAACGCATGCGCAATAGCGAGAGATAATTTTTGGGCGCATGCACGGTAATTAGAGGCTCGATGTGCACGAGCGTAGTTCAAATGTATAGAGCGGGTGTGACCGCTCTATACGTCAATGTATAGCAAACACTGTAAAATCATAGCTCAGTGCGTAGACGGAGCAATAGAAAATTGTCATTTTATTATTTAAAGGATCAGTGCACTAATGTGAAAGGAGTTCATGAATAGCAATAACACTGTATTAGTAGTTTGCAAAATATATTTTAAGAGACCTTTCTTTGTATATATATATTTTAAATCTGCCGTTTAGATAGCAGATATTTCTTTTTGCAGTATAACTTAATTCTCTCTGTAATGCAAACTGAAGTGATAAGTTGTCTACAATTTTAGTGTAACGATCAGTGAGACTAGCGGAAAAAAAACAAAACAGAGGAGTGAAAATATTTAAAGGGATACAGGCAAACTGATACAACATCTGAGAATTTAAGGGAATATTTACATAAAAGACAATGAGGTTTACTGTAAGCCTAACACTAGTATATTTCACTGTGTTAGCAGTTTCAATTAAAGATTATTTTTTATTTTGGGTAAAATGTCCCTTTAACTAGTCTGCATCCCGCTGTGAGTGCGTTCTTATGCTGCTTATGCTTGCTTAGGCTATTTAATGAACGTCAGTATACATTTTTTATTATAAGGATCATTGGGAATAATTTAAAGGGGAAATTGTATTATTATTCTTTTGTAGAAAGCTTATTTTTGTGTTATATGCAATTGTTATATTTGGCTGGAGAGCTGCAGAATGGTGAATATCAAATTATACACAACGTTAAATCCAATAATTTTGTTGTGGTTAAACTAATTAGCATTTATCAAGTTTTAGTGTGAATTTTATATTTTTAAGCAGTAAACTGTGTTTTTCCTTTAAGTAAAAATGAAACTTTGAGCTTGCCTTACTATCCTTGAGAAGAATGATAACACTGTGCATGTTTTGCTTTTCTTTAAAAAAAAAAAAAAAAAAAAGTTCTCTCTTGCGTTTGGCTTTGTCGCAGAGAGAAAGATTTGTACTTTACATTTAAAGCGGTAGTACTGGTGTTCTATGTTATAAAAAATGATAAATATAAATTGCTCACTACAAAGAAACCAGTATTTATATTATATTCTGTCACAGAATATAGCTTAAAACTGATAATTTTGTTTCTGTGGCCGTCTGCTGTCAAACTGTATCTCACAGATATTACAGAACTCTTTGTTATTAAAATAACCCCCACTGCGTTCAAAAAATACATGAGATATTATTTAATGAAGTGATTTAAGTGACACTTTAAAATATATATAGTTATTTGGTTACTAACTAGTCTACAACTATAATTGCAATAAGTTTGATTGCTGCTTAACAGCTAAGCCGTGGTCTATAATGTGTCTACTATAAACACCCCTATATTAAGGCAAACAAATGATGCACAATTTATCTTATTCTACTGCATTTACATAACTTGCTAATTTATCTGATTATAGTTTTGACATGCCTTGTGTCTAGGGGCCTTCTTCCACCACACAGTTTTATTTATATGGCTTACGTGTATTTTGTCTCTTGGTGTTGCAAAGAGATTTAAACAGCCTGTGATAAGAGGCAGCCTTCAAAGGCTTAAAAATTAGCATATGAGCCTACCTATGTTTGGTTTAATCTAGGAAAGTTGGTTAAAATTAAAAGTCCTATCTGAATAATGAAATTTTCATTTATACTAGTATGTCCCTTTAACAGTGGATTTGCATGGTGCATGCGGCAGGAGAACGGTGGCTGTACCATGGTTATCTGATCTTTCTCAAATAAGCGCTATTTTATTTGTACAATATGCAACTGAAGTTTCTTGAGCATCTGCAGTGATTGCTTTATTTGTGTGATATCAAAGTTTTGTACATATTGGATGTTTTTATTTGTTTGTAGTGTTTTGCGAGTGTTGCATTTCAGTGAATGTCAGAATATGTGTTGAATTTTAGGTTCATTGTGGTTGTTTGAAATTTGTGTCGGCAGCTAATGTTTTGTTTTTGTGAAAGACAAGAACAATTAGTTTTCAATGTTTGTTTCTTTTGTTTTTCTCTTTTGTGACTGCGTGTGGAAGCACGCTGTATGGACAGCATATTGAATAGTGAAGTGTCTTTGATTTTGCGTACTATTGAGAATTGTCTCTGCATGAGTGGAGTGCATGATTTGTCGTTTAGTTTCTTGTTATGTTGTGTTTGCGTGTCACATGAGATGTTTCACACAAACAAGGGGGAAGTATTGATGAGTATTGATGAGTATCTTTATGTAATGGGGGTGATTGTTTTTAGGAGGTGAACCTAAAACGTTTTGAATCTCCTCTTACAATGTTATTGCCTAACCACCAGCTGTGCCCTAAATGTCCCTGTCTTATCCCAATGCAGGATGCACTACGTCCCTAGGATTGTCTAGAACTTTCCTTCATTGGGAATCTGGCCACGGACATCATCTACCTTGATGGCCACCCCGGTCGTAGCCTGTAGACCCAGACCCACTCCTCTTTCCCTCCCTGGTGGATTAGATCTCTTCATTGTTTCTCTGTGTTGTATTTTGCTCTCATATTTCAGATGCCTAAAATGTTTTATTTTCCTATTTGGTTCTTAACACTATATTTGTATTTGCAGGATGAGAGTATGCTGCTGTATCCAGAGATTAAAAGACACTAACTGAATTATTTTTGAGTTTCCATATTTAGGTAAAATCTGTACAGGCAAAATTCCATAAGTGCACTCTTCAAAAGATTAAAGATTGAAAGCAAGTAAACCTTTAAAGAAAGAAAAGATGAATATGAAAGACCTTTTGTCAAGCTTGTTTTAACCACCATACTGCAGTAAAAGTTGCTGAACTATCTTTGGATCCATTCTTTGCTTTGCATGCTGGTACCAGCCCCAGAACTGGACTCTGGGTAATCCATGACTGTTTCCTCTGATGTGTGTCTTCAGGACATAAAAACTATCCTTCTCTGGACTGTGCCTTGCCGCTCGATATGGAGAACCTGTTATGCTGTTACAGGGTCAACCAATTAAATTAGGGGAGTATTGTTTTAACTCGATTCCTTATATTGCTTGTTTTGTATTATCTTGTATTTGTTTTATTTTTATTGATCATATTTGGTATAAGAAATCATATGCTTCATTGGTATTAGTGCACATTGTAGTTTATGTGCTTAACATAGTAACCCTTTAGATAAATGTAACTGTGAACTTCGCAGTATTGTACCCTATTGAATGGCCCACTGAGTATAAAAAATATGTTTAAGGAAAATGCTGCAATATATCATAATATTTTAGACCCTTCACCCTCTAGAACATAAGGAGGACATGTCTCAGCTAGAAGTTTATATTAAATATACTGAGAAATATTTGTTTAGGGAATAGCATAATTATAGTTTATGAAAGCAAATGTATTTTTCCCTTTTATTAATTGGTATGGTATCTGCAAAGTGAATTTGGTCATTCCTGATGTTTGTCAAAGAGAGTAATTATCTTACCATAAAGATGTGTTTACCTTTAAAAGAGTTTGTAGTTTGAAATGATGTTCTGTTTGTATGCTTTCCTCATACAGGAGTGTGAGAGAATTTAGGTTGCATAAAATAATTAGTAAACTAGTAGTGTTTATATCAGATGACATTGTTGAATATTAGGATCATGGTTGGAGAATTATAAACATTATAGATAGCAGCCATGCAGAATAAAGCAACACAAGGTTCTTTTATTTTTTAGAAGTTCAAAGTGACACTGTAAAGAAATTCATTTATTTTTATTGACTGTTTTCTTTTTTTCTATTTTTTGCTACAGGGCAGGCCTTAGCATAAGTTTTAGCATAACCATTCAGGCCCTTGATGAAGTTTGGCAGGTTTTCACTTGCTTAGTATTCATGAAGTATCATTTAAAAGTGTATAGAGAAGTTGTAAATTATTCTCTGAGAAATATCAATGTATTTAGTTTGTATTATATATCAACAATGTTTTGTTTGATTTTAAATGACATAGGATGAAAGTGACGTTTTATTTGGACATAATTGTGATTGTATTGCGGTGTGTACTCATCCTGTACTGTTTCTGTTTGCTTCCTAGACTCCCTGTGACTCGAGTGTTTGCTTGCCATGGGTATCCACTGGTTGCCTTGTCTACCCCATGAACAAACCATCAGATTTCCAGCATCTCCCTACGGAAGAACATTGGATAAGCACCCCTACTGCAAATGAACTGTTGGAGAATTGTATTATAGCAAAGTGTCAAGGTGCAGCACTCTCAAATGGACAAAGACTGTTCTTAAAGTGATCAGAGGCCACCTAGAGACAGTTGTGCTGTTGCTATGTCATGCTTTACTGTGAAGAAGGAACTGTTGAACATATTGGGGGGTGCTATATGCAGGTGGAGAAATAAACGATGCAGCGTTGTTTGGGGGTAGATGGTGGGCTGGTTGGGTCTCTGTGCTGGTAGACTGGTAGTTTTGGGAGGGCTGGAAGATAGATGGAAGGTATTGGAGGGGCTGTACCTATATGCAGTGACAAATTGTGCCCTATTAGCCTATAAAAGTATATCACGACATAGGAATATTTTTCTCTTTAGTATTCTCACATAGAGTTCTGTTACCATAATATAAGGCTTTACTAATTTTCTATGCCTGTCTATTTTTTATGTTATTCTGTTAGAATAAAAGGATGGTATGTTAGGGGTTAATGTGAACCTGACTAGCACCATCTTGTTTTTGGGCGCCATCTTGTTCCTTGCAGCCATCTTGTGATGATTAGCATCCATTTTGTAATGATTAGACTTTATTATACTGGGTTATTATGTAGTGGGAACTATGTGCTTGTTATGGTAGTTTCCTTAGCTGTTCGGCCTTGTAGAAGCTTCCTGGCTGTACGCCCAGAAGAATATAATGTCAATAAGATGGTCCAGCGACCTTGGTGTATCTGCAGATGCATGGTTTATTATGACTATAGTATATTGTTATGAGCTAGTGAATTCCCAGAATCACACTGTTCTCTACTCTGTATAACTGTGTAAGATGACGCGGTCCTAACGTGTCATCCCCTTAACCCTGTATGCTGTTACTGAAGTCTATAAGATAGGCTTGCACTGTTCAATAAACATGATTGGCTTTAGATCATATTGCTGCGTGGTCTGAGTCATTCTAAGGGATCCTTATCAGATAATCTACATCTGCCTCAGGTGGTACAGTGGGCCCGTGGCTTCGGCCTGACTTGACACTTACCCCCCTGGGGAAACACCTAACAGTAAATACGGTCAAATATAAGATTATTGAAAAAATAAACATAGCGACTACGTTGTACGTTGGAAAAGGAAAATACATATCAATTTGTATGTGAAAAACTTTACCTTCACTTTAATATAACCTTGTTGGTTGTGCAAAACTGGAGAATGGGTAATAAAGGCATTTCTATCTTTTTAGAAGCAATAAAAATGCAGTAGTATACTGTCCCTTTAATACTTCAAAAAAAAAAAAAAAAGATTGGAAAAATGTTGCCTGGTCTGATGAGTCTCGATTTCAGCTGCAACATTCAGATGGTAGGGGCAGAATTTGGCATAAACAACATGAAAGCATGGATCCATCCTGCCCTGTATCAACGGTTCAGGCTGGCGGTGGTGGTGTAATGGTGTGGGGGATAATTTCTTGGCACACTTTTTTACTGTGACGTTTCGGAGATAAAAAATCCCCTCGGTCTGAGGAAGGGGATTTTTTATCTCTGAAACGTCACAGTAAAAAAGTGTGTTTTGATATAAGACCAGTGAGTGCCAGTTTTTTGTTACTTTTATATATATATATATATATATATACACCAATCCAATTCCAAGTGCACTACCTAAGACCAAACGAGCAACTGCCAGGGTGCTGCGTAACACACACCGCTGCACTCACCGGTCTGAATATCATAGTCGTTTATTCTTGTTCACATCAATGCATCGTAACACAATTTACCCCCAAACGTTTCGGTACCGGCCTGGTACCTTTCTCAATGGGTAGATTCAATATCTCCAAAAAACAGTCTGTATTGAATCTACCCATTGAGAAAGGTAACAGGCCGGTACCGAAACGTTTGGGTGTAAATTGTGTTACGATGCATTGATGTGAACAAGAATAAACGACTATGATATTCAGACCGGTGAGTGCAGCGTTTTTTATTCTGTATGAATAAATTGAACTTGGCTTTTATATATATATATATATATATATATATATATATATATGTCATGGCCAAAAATATTGGCACTCCTGCATTCCTAACAGATAATGCACCACTTCGCCCAGAAAATTGTTGCAATTACAAATGTTTAGGCATTCTCATGTTTATTTCTTTGTTTGTATTGGTATGACACAAAAAAGTGGTTTAAGAAAAAGCTCTGGAGAGTACTAAACTGGACAGCAATAAGTCCAGATCTCCATAGAGCACCTGTGGAGAGATTTTAAAACAGCAATTTGAGAGACCTGGAGCAGTTGGCGAAAGAAGAGTGGTCCATAATTCCAGTAGAGAGGTTTAAGAAACTAATTGATGGTTACAGAAAGTGATTGATTTAAGTTATTTTTTCCAAGGGGTGTGCTACCAAATATTAAATTGAGGGTGCTAATAATTTTGTCCAGTACATTTTTGGAGTGGAAATGTGTCAGATTTTGTGTCATACCAATACAAACAAAAGAAATAAGCATGAGAATGCCTAAACAATTGTAATTGAAACACCTTTCTGTGCAAAGTGGTGCATTATCTGAAATATTTTTTATTTTTTTTTATATATCCCTTTAAGTTTGGTTCCAGAAGACATTTCTGTGATAAAATCAGAAGCAGCAACTGTAAGGAAATTGGTCATCCAAGAAGTGAATGCATCAACACCATTCTTTGCAATTTGTGCTATAAGCCTGGTCATTCGTATATTAAGTGAGATTTCGCATAATCATAACCATGAAGAGGAAAATTCCATTAGTAATAAAGCCTTACTACAGGTTGAAGGAAACATACTGGAGCATCATGAATGTGGCAAGACATTGAAGCAGACAGATGTTCCACTCCCTTTAGATGGCAAGCTAATGTCACATTATGATTTAGGACAAAGGATGGGATATGTGAGTTCTTTAGATCCTTTTATCCTAAAACCTCAGGAAGAGGATAAATAATTTGACTGGCAAATTCAGCAAAGAAAAGGAAAAAAGTGTAGCTCCTAAGCAGCAAAGAGGTCCCAAAAGCAAGAGTACAGTTTTGAAGCCTGGAAGTGGGAGTCTGGAGTTTAAAAACAGTTTGCAGCCCCTTGAAAAAATCATTAGGGGACCAAATAGAAGAGGCAGAGGCAACTGCTATTAGTTTTGGTACCAGTACTTTGGAAGCATCACCTTTGTTGGAATTTGCTATTTCTCAAGAATCTCTTTTGATTACCTCAGTGTATTCACAGGAGGATTGCAGTGGGGGGAATTCTCTATCCACTGGAAATCAAGAGATGAACTGTGATATTCTGTAGAATCTGGAGCTGTTCTTACAGTGGAATATACACAGGCCAGTCAACCCATTTCTAATGTGGAGATGGTACCTCCTTCATCTGTTATAAGTGGTAAGAAATCTAAAGCAAAGATAAAATCTAGATGACAATTATGTATTTGAAATCTGCAAACACCTCCAGTGTTAGGGTGGCAACTATCAATATAAATAGTATTAAGCCTGAACAGGCCCATAAAGAAGCTTTTCTATATTTTAGAGACTTGCCCAGGGATATACATTTCCTGCAAGAGACTAGATTGACTAGTATTAAGGAAGTTCTTGCTTGTAGAAAAGACTGGCTATGGGGTCCATCATTTGAGTCCTTTAATACAGACAAATGTGGGGGGTGGCGGTTTTGTTTAAAAGTTATAATGTATCTTGTTATCAAGTTCTATATATAATGACAGGAAGATATTTATTGTTAGATGTATGCATAATCAATCATTGCTACCGCCTTATAAAATATATATATATATATGGTCAGCAAACAAACGGCTAGATTACAAGTTTTTGTCGGTAATGGTGTGCGGTGCTAACGCTCCTTTTTTTCTTACCGCTCACTTAAGACAACGCTGGTATTACAAGTTTTCTGCAAGCCGGCGTTAGCCTCAGAAAAGTGAGCGTTGAGCAAAATTTAGCTCCACATCTCACCTTAATACCAGCGTTGCTTAAGTCAGCAGTAAGCTGGCAAAACGTGCTCGTGCACGATTTTCCCATAGGAAACAATGGGGCTGAGCTGGCTGGAAAAAAAACACATGCAAAAAAGCAGCGTTCAGCTCCTAACGCAGCCCCATTGTTTCCTATGGGGAAATACTTTTAATGTCTGCACCTAACACCCTAACATGAACCCTGAGTCTAAACACCCCTAATCTTACACTTATTAACCCCTAATCTGCCGCCCCCGACATCGCCAACACCTACATTATATTATTAACCCCTAATCTGCCGCTCCGGACACCGCCTACACCTACATTATCCCTATGAACCCCTAATCTGCTGCCCCCAACATTGCCGAACCCTACATTTTATTTATTAACCCCTAATCTGCCCCCCCAACGTCGCCGCAACTATAATACATTTATTAACCCCTAATCTGCCGCCGCCAACGTCGCCGCCACTATAATAAATTTATTAACCCCTAAACCTAAGTCTAACCCTAACACCCCCCTAAACTTAAATATAATTTAAATAAATCTAAATAAATTTACTATAATTAACTAAATTATTCCTATTTAAAACTAAATACTTACCTATAAAATAAACCCTAAGCTAGCTACAATATAACTAACAGTTGCATTGTAGCCATTTTAGGATTTATATTTATTTTACAGGCAACTTTGTATTTATTTTAACTAGGTACAATAGTTATTAAATAGTTATTAACTATTTAATAACTACCTAGTTAAAATAAGTACAAATTTACCTGTAAAATAAATCCTAACCTAAATTACAATTAAACCTAACACTACACTATCATTAAATTAATGACATAAACTAACTACAATTAAATTAAATAAACTAAAGTACAAAAAACAACAAACACTAAATTACAGAAAATAAAAAATAATTAAAAATTTTTAAGCTAATTACACCCACTCTAATCCCCCTAATAAAATAAAAAAGCCCCCCAAAATAATAAAATTCCCTACCCTATACTAAATTACAAATAGCCCTTAAAAGGGCCTTTTGCAGGGCATTGCCCCAAAGTAATCAGCTCTTTTACCTGTAAAAAAAAAAAAAGACAATACCCCCCCAAAATTAAAACCCACCACCCACACACCCAACCCTACTCTAAAACCCACCCAATCCCCCCTTAATAAAACATAACACTACCCCCTTGAAGATCACCCTACCTTGAGAAGTCTTCACCCAGCCGGGCACAAGTGGACTTCCAGAGGGGCAGAAGTCTTCATCCGATCCAGCCAGAAGAGGACATCCAGACTGGCAGAAGTCTTCATCCAGGCGGCATCTTCTATCTTCTTCCATCCGGAGCGGAGCGGGTCCATCTTGAAGACATCTGACGCGGAGCATCCTCTTCCTTCTTGATCCAACGACTGAATGAAGGTTCCTTTAAGTGACATCATCCAAGATGGCGTCCCTTCAATTCTGATTGGCTGATAGGATTCTATCAGCCAATCCGAATTAAGGTAGGAAAAATCCTATTGGCTGATGTAATCAGCCAATAGGATTGAGCTTGCATTCTATTGGCTATTCCAATCAGCCAATAGAATGCGAGCTCAATCCTATTGCATCAGCCAATAGGATTTTTCCTACCTTAATTCCGATTGGCTGATAGGATTCTATCAGCCAATCGGAATTGAAGGGACGCCATCTTGGATGACATCACTTAAAGGAACCTTAATTTAGTCGTTGGATCAAGAAGGAAGACGATGCTCCACGTCGGATATCTTCAAGATGTACCCGCTCCGCTCCGGAAGGAAGAAAATAGAAGATGCCGCCTGGATGAAGACTTCTGCCACTTGGAGGACCTTTTCTGGCCGGATCGGATGAAGACCTCTGCCCGGCTGGGTGAAGATGGCTCAAAGTAGGGTAATCTTCAAGGGGGTAGTGTTAGGTTTTATTAAGGAGGATTGGGTGGGTTTTACAGTAGGGTTGGGTGTGTGGGTGATGGGTTTTAATGTTGGGGGGGTATTGTCTTTTATTTTACATGTAAAAGAGCTGATTACTTTGGGGCAATAGGGTAGGGAATTTTATTATTTTGGGGGGCTTTTTATTTTATTAGGGGGATTAGATTAGGTGTAGATTAGTTTTAAAAAAATTGTAATTCTTTTTTTATTTTCTGTAATTTAGTTTATTTAAATTAATTGTAATTAATTGTAGGTTGTTTAGGTAATTAGTTTAATTATAGTGTAGTGTTAGGTGTAATTGTAACTTAGGTTAGGTTTTATTTTACAGGTTCTTTTGTATTTATTTTAGCTAGGTAGTTATTAAATAGTTAATAACTATTTAATAACTATTGTACCTAGTTAAAATAAATATAAAGTTGCCTGTAAAATAAAAATAAACCCTAAGATGGCTACAATGTAATCATTAGTTATATTGTAGCTAGCTTAGGGTTTATTTTAAAGGTAAGTATTTAGTTTTAAATAGGATTAATTTATTTAATTGTAGTAATTTAATTTTGTTTTATTTAAATTATATTTAAGTTAGGGGGTGTTAGGGTTAGGGTTAGACTTAGATGTAGGGTTAATATATTTATTATAGTGGCAGCGATGTTGTGGGCGGCAGATTAGGGGTTAATAAATGTAGGTAGGTGTCGGCGATGTTAGGGACGGCAGATTAGGGGTTAATAAAATTTAACTAGTGTTTGCAAGGTGGGAGTGCGGGGGTTTAGGGGTTAATACATTTATTAAAGTCGGCAGATTAGGGGTTAAATATTTTTATTATAGTGTTTGCGATGTGGGGGGGCCTCGGTTTAGGGGTTAATAGGTAGTTTATGGGTGTTAGTGTACTTTTTAGCACTTTAGTTAAGAGCTTTATGTTCCGGTGTTAGCCCATAAAACTCTTAACTACTGACTTAGTAGGAGTCTGGACAGGAGAGGGTGTACCGCTCACTTTTTCCAGCGATCGTAATACCGGCGTTAGGCAAATCCCATTAAAAAGATAGGATACGCAATTGACGTAAGGGGATTTGCGGTATGCTAAAATCGCGGAAAAAAAGTGAGCGGTACACCTGTACCTGCCTGACTCGTAATACCAGCAGGCGTTAAAAAGCAGCGTTAGGACCCCTTAACGCTGCTTTTTAAGGCTAACACAAGACTCGTAATCTAGGCGAAAGTTTGAAAGAAATAAACTTTTTACAAATGTTCAACCTTTCTTGCATACTTCAAAAATTTTTATATTTGCAGGTGATTTTAACTGTACCACTCTTAGCCAGGATAGGAGGAAATGTGATAAGCTTCAATATGATTCTATTATCCTTAATCATATGTAGACAGGCAGGGCTAAAATACATATATGCCACACAGTATCCTGATAAAAGAGGCTATACCTATATTCTTGGTCAGCACTGACCCGGGGAAGAGTATCCTAGACGTGGATAGATGATATTCTGTGATTCATATTTGCAAGAAGTTATTGTAGAATTCATGGAGAGTAAAACATATGTATACAATTTATTCTGGCTTCAATGGAAACATAAATTGATACTGTGACTTATAGTTAATAGGAGTAGCTGCAGGATTCATGAGTGAAACAAATAGCAATGTAAGATGTTCAGGCTTCAGAGTAAACTGGTAGAAGATTTACTCATACATGAAAAGGTTTGTTGCAGGTTCACAGTACATAATATTATATATATATATATAATATATATATAGAGCTGTATGTCAGTAATAAGCAGAGCAGCACAGGTGATAGACAAGTTGCAAGTTTAAGGCATTAAATACTGTTTGAGCATATATTGGAGAATTACAGGAAAGCTTTTAACTGAACACATAGATGCAGAGTTCTAAATATATTAACATATTTTGACAAGGATATCTCAGCTATGACAACTTGTAGCAGAGAATAGTTATAAAGTTCTGAGTAAGATTCTGTTGTAGTAATTAGAGAGTGATTATAACCAAATGCATACTTGTAATTTAGAATAATGTTCAGAGTATGTTAAATAGCAGTGTCCAGGAAACAAAATTGAATTATAAGGAAACTTGCGATTAGATGGTTTTAAGCATAGCTAAAAGGAAAGGCTGTAGTTTGAATATGCTGGTAAAATCCATGCAGGAATAGTCACAGACCTCTGTTGTTCTGGAACAAAACTTTAAAGCTAATGCAATGCACATTAGGCCTGAGACGGTTTAAAAAGTGTCTGAGGGAACAGGTGCATGAATGATTAATTAATTAATTAGGCAGGTAAGTTGAATGCAGATACTCCCCAAACAGTATGATTGTCAGTAGCAGGGAAGGCAGTCTTAAAGGGACAGTGATATCAGGCAGGCATATGTTACAGAACCCCCTCCTTTAAGGTGACCTCTGGGCACCCAAAGCAATCCAAATTGCTTTGACATGGAGAGCCTGTAGTAGCTGCATGGAGGTAGTGAGTCCAATCCAAAATCAAGAAAGGAGGGTTGGAGATCTCTTAAAAAAGAAAAATGACAATGTGAAGGCCATGGATTTCAGGTATCAAAAGATCTTGAAAATGACGAGAGCAAAACTTGAAGTCATCTTTCTTGTAATCATCATGAGAATGCTTGAACGTAACATACAATGAGCTTCAAACCACGGAATCATCCTGAGGGTTGATAGGCGAATGTACGTCATGACAGATGACCATGTACACAGCCAATGAAAAGGCACCCAGTCCTAGGCATATGAATACGCTATCCTCAACTTCATAAATAGAGATGCAGCATTATGGATTGTATACCAGATTATCCACTTTTGGATCAGAGATTTGAGTACCCTCAGAATTAACCTTTTGTTTTAGGATTAGATATACTCCAAAAGAAAAAGCTATAGCCACTTCTAACCCAATAGCAGGGCTTTCTTCAAAGTAGGAGATAGGAGTGTAGAGTGCAAGATTTGACCAGTTATTGCCATCTTCTGGTTCAATATCAAATGTGTCCTTACTGGATTCAGAATCAAGAGTGTCCTCACTAGGATCAGGTATATGAATACCTATTATGGGGCCAGGTTCAGCAATGTCCTCATTAAGATAAGGAAAAGGAATGCCCACACCAGGGCAAGGTCCAGAAATACCCACAATAGGGCAAGGTTCAGGAATATCCTCAGTAGGATCAGGTAAAGGAATGCCCATGCCAGGGCAAGGTTCAGGAATACCCACATTAGGGCAAGGTTCAGGAATATCCTCAGTAGGATCAGGTACAGGCATACCCACTCCAGGGCAAGGTTCGAGGACAGAAGAACTGAGGACAGGTGTGCCAAGTAAAGGCTGTGTTCATGGACAAGAGGCTTGAAGACTGGTATGCCCTCATTAGGGTTAGAAACATAAGTGTCCAAATTTGGGACAGTTGCTGAGATACTTGTACTGGGATCAAGTTCAACTATAAAAAAAGAACCCACTTTAGAGCCAAGAACCATACTTGCATCTGATCAGAGGGCATGGCTATCTTCAGGATCAAGTATTATTACACCCATTTCCGGGTTAAACAAAGGAATACCCATACCAGGTTCAAAAACAGGAGAGTCCACCTTGATGCCAGGTTTAGTAGTATCATCGTGGGAAACAGGGTGAGGAATGCCCCTGGGGAATCTTGTTGAAAAACTTTAATACATGTTTCAGGGTCAAGAATGTCCACTTGGGAACTAGGTTCAATAATATCCTCACAGGGTTCAGTATCAGGAATTCCTGTACAGGGAACAGATGTAGTAGAAAATGTAGGTTTATGCGAAGTATCTCCCATTAAAACATTTTCTTAGATGCAGTAACATAACTTTGAGAAGGTGGAGTGTACTGAAATATGCCACTCTCAAGTAGATGCAGAGGAATTGTGATACAAGATTCTGACTGAGACGTTTTCTGGGGTTCAGCAGGCATACTTATTTGAGTTTGAATTTTAGGCCTAAATTCTCCAGGGACTACCACTGGAAAACTGAAAGGTTGTATATCTGGAACAAAATTATCTTTTGCTTCTAGCAAAGGGTTTGCAGATATTGAGGCAGCATGAGAGGGATGTAAGGAATCAGCAGTTGAAAGCAGTCGGCCAGATTACGAGTTTTGTGTTAGGAGCTGTGCGGTGCTAACAAGCACTTTTTTTTCACCGCTCACTTTCCTACAGCGCTGGCATTACAGGTTTTTACAAAGTAACAAAGTTTTGGAAGTGGCGCCAATCAAGGCTCTCTGACTATTGGGAATATAAAAAATGTAGCTTACTAAGACTTAGTTATCAATGAAGACTTCGGTATATAAATAAAGCAAATTGCTACAGCTATAAGTTAACACAATATAAAATACAATTTATTGATATAATGAAAAGTCGCAATCATACAAGAAATAAAATAAAAGAAATAAAAGAAAACTTCAATCTGTCACTTTATAAGGACACCGGTGTCTAAATATAAAACTTCATTAATAAAAAGCATTGGAATGTACATTTGACCAGATCAATAAAAAGTACAATTGACTAGATCAATAACAATAACCAAATCAATCCTTAGAGTTAGGTAATCCTTAAAGTTAGGTAGAAAAGGTTGAGCTGCAGGCAACCAGTTTATAACTATAATGCACGCTGAAAGTTCCTTTCAATCAAGGCAGCATCAGGTTGCTCTCAAACAAGCAGGAAAAAAGTTCAGTGTTAGATGTAGTTTTCAAATTTAGCGGTTATTTAGACAGCTGTTTTTATTTAGCTGTTTTTATTTCTCTTTCACTCTGCCTCTTCAGCACGCCCTCCTCACAATTCACTCCTACCCGGGATTCCGGTGTGGGTTTTTAGCAAGCTACGGCTGGCAGTTGTGTCTCTTTAAGAATTAGGTTGTATTGCTGTTTGCTTTATTTAAGTGTGCACACATACAGTTTTCCGGTCTTCACTCCTACCGTCTGCTCAGCGGTGTATTGTAATGTTTCCTCTTGCGCTGGCTTGACGGTCCTGGGAGCCTCACAGTCTCTGTGTCTTCTCCAAATGTACTAGGATGCTGGTGTGGTCTCGTTTCAACGCGTTTCAGCTCACCAGGGAGCCTTTGTCAAGAATGTTTTTACAAATCAGGCGTTAAAAGGCAAGAAGTGAGCGTTGAGCAAAATTGTGCTCCATACCGCACTGCAATACCAGCGCTGCTTAAGTCAGCGGTGAGCTGGTTGTACGTGCTCGTGCACGATTTCCCCATAGACATCAATGGGGAGAGCCGGCTGAGAAAAAGTCTAACACCTGCCAAAAAGCAGCGTAAATATCAGTAACGCAACCCCATTGATTCCTATGGAGAAACACATTTTATGTTTACACCTAACACCCTAACATGAACCCAGAGTCTAAACACCCCTAACCTTACACTTATTAACCCCTAATCTGCCGCTCCCGACATCGCCGACACCTACAATATTCTTATTAACCCCTAATCTGCCGCTCCGGACATCGCCGCCACCTACATTATATTTATTAACCCCTAATCTGCTGCCCCCAACATCGCCGACACCTACATTATATTTATTAACCCCTAATCTGCCGCCCCCAACATCGCCGCCACTATATTAAATTTATTAACCCCTAAACCTAAGTCTAACCCTAACACCCCCTAATTGAAATATAATTTAAATAAATCTAAATAAAATTACTATCATTAACTACATTATTCCTATTTAAAACTAAATACTTACCTATAAAATAAACCCTAAGATAGCTACAATATAACTAATAGTTACATTGTAGCTATCTTAGGGTTTATTTTTATTTTACAGCCAAGTTTGTATTTATTTTAACTAGGTAGAATAGTTATTAAATAATTATTAACTATTTAATAACTAACTAGCTAAAATAAATACAAATTTACCTGTAAAATAAAACCTAACCTAAGTTACACTAGCACCTAACACTACACTACAATTAAATAAATTACATAAATTAAATACAATTAAATAAATTAAATTAAATTAGCTAAATCACAAAAAAAAACACTAAATTATAGAAAATAAAAAACAAATTACAGTTCTTTAAACTAATTACACCTAATCTAAGAGCCCTATCAAAATAAAAAAGCCCCCCAAAATAAAAAAAAACCCTAGTCTAATTTAAACTACCAATAGCCCTTAAAAGGGCCTTTTGCGGACCATTGCCCCAAAGAAATCAGCTCCTTTTCCTGTAAAAAAAAATACAAATACCCCCCAAATAAAAGCCTAACTAAAACAACCTAAGCTCCCCATTGCCCTGAAAAGGGTATTTGGATGGGCATTGCCCTTAAAAGGGCATTTAGCTCTATTGCAGGCCCAAAGCCCTAACCTAAAAAATAAACCCACCCAATACACCCTTAAAAAAATCCTAACACTAACCCCGACGATTCACTTACCGGGAGAAGTCTTCATCCAAGCGGCAAGATGTCCTCAACGAAGCCAGCATGAAGTGGTCCTCCAGATGGGCAGAAGTGGTCCTCCAGACGGGCAGAAGTCTTCATCCAGATGGCATCTTCTATCTTCATCCTCCCGACGCAGAGTGGCTCCATCTTCAAGACATCCGGCGCGGAGCATCCTCTTCCAACGACGGCTTCTTCGGAATGAATGTACCTTTAAGTGACGTCATCCAAGATGGCATTCCTTAGATTCCGATTGGCTGATAGAATTCTATCAGCCAATCGGAATTATGGTAGAAAAAATCCTATTGGCTGATGCAATCAGCCATTAGGATTAAGCTGGCATTCTATTGGCTGTTCCAATCAGTCAATACAATGCAAGCTCAATCCTATTGTCCGATTGGATCAGCCAATAGGATTGAAGTTCAATCCTATAGGCTGATTGCATCAGCCAATAGGATTTTTTCTACCTTAATTCCAATTGGCTGATAGAATTCTATCAGCCAATCAGAATCTAAGGGACGCCATCTTGGATGACGTCACTTAAAGAGGATGCTCTGCGTCGGATGTCTTGAAGATGGACCCACTCCGCGCCGGAAGGATGAAGATAGAAGATGCCGTCTGGATGAAGACTTCTGCCCGTCTGGAGGACCACTTCTGCCCGTCTGGAGAACCACTTCTGCCGGCTTCGTTGAGGACTTCTTTTGCTGCTTGGATGAAGACTTCTCCCGGTAAGTGAATCTTCGGGGGTTAGTGTTAGAATTTTTTTAAGGGTGTATTGGGTGGGTTTATTTTTTAGTTTAGGACTCTGGGCCTGCAATAGAGCTAAATGCCCTTTTAAGGGCAATGCTCATCCAAATGCCCTTTTCAGGGCAATGGGGAGCGTAGGTTTTTTAGTTAGTATTTTATTTGGGGGGTTGGTTGTGTGGGTGGTGGGTTTTACTGTTGGGGGGATATTTGTATTTTATTTACAGGAAAAAGAGCTGATTTCTTTGGGACAATGCCCCATAAAAGGCCCCTTTAAGGGCTATTGGTAGTTTAGTTTAGGCTAGGGTTTTTTTTATTTTGGGGGGGCTTTTTTTATTTTGATAGGGCTCTTAGATTAGGTGTAATTAGTTTAAAGATCTGTAATTTGTTTTTATTTTCTGTAATTTAGTTTATTTTATAGGTAAGTATTTAGTTTTAAATAGGAATAATGTAGTTAATGATAGCAATTTTATTTAGATTTATTTAAATTATAATTCAGTTAAGTTTAGGGGGGTGTTAGGGTTAGACTTAGGTTTAGGGGTTAATAAATGTAATATAGTGGCGGCGACGTTGGGGGCGGCAGATTAGGGGTTAATAAATATAATGTAGGTGGCGGCGATGTTAGGGACGGCAGATTATGGGTTAATAATATTTAACTAGTGTTTGCGAGGCAGGAGTGCGGCAGTTTAGAGGTTAATATATTTATTATAGTGGCGGCGATGTCCAGAGCGGCAGATTAGGGGTTAATAAGTTTTTTTTAGTGTTTGCAAAGCGGGAGGGCCTCGGTTTAGGGGTTAATAGGTAGTTTATGGGTGTTAGTGTACTTTTTAGCACTTTAGTTATGAGTTTTATGCTACAGCGTTGTAGTGTAAAACTCATAACTACTGACTTTAGAATGCGTTACGGATCTTGTCGGTATAGGGTGTACCGCTCACTTTTTGGCCTCCCAGGACAGACTCGTAATACCAGCGCTATGGAAGTCCCATAGAAAAAAGGGTTTACGTAAGTCGGTTTGCGGTAAGGCCAAAAAAGTGTGCGGGGCCCCTAAACCTGCAAGACTTGTAATAGCAGCGGTAGTGAAAAAGCAGCGTTAGGACCTGTTAACGCTGCTTTTTTACCTTACCGCACAACTCGTAATCTAGCCGAGTGTTTGTAATTGCAGAGTTTGAGAAGAAAAACCATTAAGTGCTTAAAAAACAGACTGATGACGACTAGAGACAACATCCAGCTTGGTGTGGGGAGTATCATGAGGCAAGAAAGGATCTGGCACAACAGGAACTGAAACAGGAGATTCAGGCTGAGTTTCATCTTTACAGTTCTACATTTCTGTAGGCAGAAAGATTTTCTTTTTCTTCTTTTTTTTAGAGAGCTTAAATAACTGACATTTCTTCCCAATATGAGGCTTCTTAGGATGGCGCCACTGTGGCCTGGAGTACTTTATATCAGTTTGAGAGCAGAAATCCTCTTCATCACTGGATGCATAATTCTGAAGTAAAAATTCAGTATAGTTCTTTAGGGGACCATTTCTCCAAACAGCAGTCTGTAAACCAGATGTCTCTTCTTCCAGCTCTAAATCTGTCCAATCTACAGAATCCCTGGGAATATCAGAAATAGGAAGATCAGTATTTTCATGAGAGGTTTCATGATGGGAGCTGTCTGCAGCATCTGTATTGTAAATATAGCATCCCGGATGTCATTATAGCCAATAGGTTGAGGTTTTGTCTGATTTTGTGGCAAATTAAAGTTGCGCTAACACCAGACTAATGCCAGTTCAGCTGGATCTGTGAAGTCATCCTCCTCATTGACATATTCAGACTCAGAGTCAGTATCACCAGGATGGAATAACAGACAGGAGGAATAGATGGTATTCTGGAACAGCAGTCCTGTCTCTTTAAATCTTTAAAGATCTGACATTTTTCTGCTGAATCTATGAATACATTTTCTTCAGTTACATCAAAATGGAAATCACAAATATGAGGAGTAGATGAAATTCTAGAAACGTGGTTCTGTCTCTTTAAATCTTTAAAGATCTGATTTTTTTCTGCTGAATCTATGGATACATTATCTTCATTTTAATAGTCAGATTCAGAATCAGTTTCACCAAAATGGAAATCACGAACATGAGGAGTAGATGAAATTCTAGAAAAGTGGTTCTGTCTCTTTAAATATTTAAAGATAAGATTTTTTTTCTGCTGAATCTATGGTTACATTCTCTTCATTTTCATAGTCAGATTCAGAATCAGTTTCACCAAAATGCAAACCACGAACATGAGGAGTAGAGGATACTCTAGAATGGGAGTTCTGTGTCTTTAAATTTTTAAAAGTATGAAAATCTTCTGTTTTTCCTTTAGGGATAGCTTGGGTCTGAGATAGGTTGTAATTTTTTATTTTTCTTCCTGAGTCGGAGCATCCACTACCACTGCGGAGTACTTTTTTTTAGTCATTAGCTTTCTGTCATGCTCCGATGTATATGCGCTCAGGACACACACCCTTGGGGCAGTGGTAGGGAATTGGAGACACCGATCCCTGACATGGAGAAGAGTATCCTGGACGTGGATAGATGATATTCTGTGATTCATAGTTGCAAGAAGTTATTGTAGCATTCATGGAGAGTGAAACATATGTAAACAATATATTCTGGCTTCAATGGAAACATAAATTGATACTGTGACTTATAGTTAATAGGAGTAGCTGCAGGATTCATGAGTTGAAAATATAGCAATGTAAGATGTTCAGGCTTCAGATTAAACTGGTAGAAGATTGACTCATAGATGCAAAGGTTGGTTGCAGGTTCACAGTACATAATATTATATAGAGCTGTATGTCAGTAATAAGCAGAGCAGCACAGGTGATAGACAAGTTGCAAGTTTAAGGCATTAAATACTATTTGAGCATATATTGGAGAATCACAGGAAAGCTGTTTAACTGAACACATAGATGCAGAGTTCTGAATATATTAACATATTTAGAGGAGGATATTTCAGCTATGACAACTTGTAGCAGAGAATAGTTATAAAGTTCTGAGTAAGATGCTGTTGTAGTAATTAGAGAGTGATTATAACCAAATGAATACTTGTAATTTAGAATAAAGTTCAGAGTTTGTTAAGTAGCAGTGTCCAGGAAACAAAATGGAAATATATGGATACTTGCGATTAGATGATTTTAAGCATAGCTAAAAGGAAAGGCTGTAGTTTGAATATGCTGGTAAAATCCATGCAGGAACAGTCACAGACCTCTGTTGTTCTGGAACAAAACTTTAAAGCTAATGCAATGCACATTACGCCTGAGATGGTTTAAAAAGAGGCTGAGGGAATCAGGTGCATGAATGATTAATTTATTAATTAGGCAGGTAAGTTGAATGCAGATACTCCCCAAATAGTATGATTGTCAGTAGTAGGGAAGGCCGTCTTAAAGGGACAGTGATATCAGGCAGACATATGTTACATCCACTGTTTCATTTTGTGATGTCTCCTTAGACCCAGTTGTATTTTCTGATCACGCTATAGTGGGTGTTACATCTTAATCTTATAGAGTCTATAATTCATGGTTGTGGCTGTTGGAAATTAAATTCTAAATTAATTGAGCATTAAATGGTATGGGTAAAGCTACTTTGATTGCAGAGCAAGAAACAACTGTATGTTTATATAATGGCTGGGAAGACACCTTAAGTCCTCGATTTGTTCCTTTTTTCAAAAGAATGCCAAGAGAGTTTTTAGTGCCCAAAATATTCATTATTTGTCATGTAGGAATAAATTACAGAAATGTTCTTCTGATGTGCAAGAAAATAAGAATATTTCCCAGCAGTTATTTACTAAAGTCAATTCTGAATTGAAGGAATCTAGGATATTGTTCTTTAAAGTATGAGCAGAATTGCTGTTCTGTAGGTAATTTTAATCCTGACCCATTTGAGTGTTGTAATCGAAAGAGGGAAAAAAAGTCATTTCTGAGTTACATGATAATGTGAAGGTGTTTAATGATGCAACAAGAATACTTAAGTTTATATCTGAATATTACGTGGGCATTTTGGTAAAATTGACCAAGATCAGTCTTGCATTGACAAATTTCTTGAGACAGTGACTGTACCTCAGTTGGATTTAGATGAACAGGATTTGCTTACTGCCCCCATTGAAAAGTGTAAAGTAATTTTTGCTATTGCTTCTTTAAATAACAATAAATCCCCAGGTGATTACCTAACTGCAGAGTTTTATAAAAAAAAAGCTAGTAGCATGTTAAGTCCAATTCTTGCTGAAGTTTATAATGAAAACGAAAAAAAAACATATCATAAAGTTAACCATAATAATTATTAATTATATTTTTTCATGTAATTGTATGCATCTTTTGAATGGGTCTGGTCAAAATTGGGAGTTACCTTTTGGCAAATGTGTTTTTCCAAATGTTAGGCTGTGGTTGGAAGGAGCTGAACTGAAAACAATTCCCAGTAAACGTTGTTTGCCTAATTATATTTTTAATGCTTTAAAAATGAAAAAAAAAAGGCATATTAGCATGATTGAACTAAGAGATTTGCCTAGGAATAAGTTATGAGCTTTTGGAAAGGATTTTTTTTTTTACATTTTTGAACTTGAGGGGTGTACACCTCAAAAACTTCCAGAGGCTTTATGTAATTTGAATAATCCCAGAACTTAAAGTTAGAGATACAAAGTGGCTAGCTTTTTATAGCAAACTTTATGTCTGTAAGAATGTGCATCATGGGAGTTTATTAGATACAATTTATTTTTATTTAAACATAGAGTGTGCAAGACTCAATCGGCTACATTTAGAGTTCTGCGTTAGCCATCAAAAGCAGCGTTAAGGGGTCCTAACGCTGGTTTTGGCCGGCCGCTGGTATTTAGAGTCAGGCAGGAAAGGGTCTAACGCTCACTTTCCAGCCGCGACTTTTCCATACCGCAGATCCCTTTACGTCAATTGCGTATCCTATCTTTTCAATGGGATCTTCCTAACGCCGGTATTTAGAGTCTTAGACCCTCTACTCCAGCCGCAGAAAAAAGTCAGTAGTTAAGAGCTTTCTGGGCTAACGCTGGTTTATAAAGCTCTTGACTACTGTGCTATAAAGTACACTAATACCCATAAACTACCTATGTACCCCTAAACCGAGGTCCCCCCACATCGCCGCCACTATAGTAAATATTTTTAACCCCTAATCTGCCGACCGCACACCGCCGCCACTTACATTATCCCTATGAACCCCTAATCTGCTGCCCCTAACATCGCCGACCCCTATATTTATTAACCCCTAATCTGCCCCCCCAACGTTGCCGCTACCTTACCTACACTTATTAACCCCAAATCTGGATCAGCCAATAGGACTGAAGTTCAATCCTATTGGGTGATTGCATCAGCCAATAGGATTTTTTCAACCTTAATTCCGATTGGCTGATAGTATTCTATCAGCCAATCTGAATCTAAGGGACGCCATCTTGCATGACGTAATTTAAAGGAACCTTCATTGTAGAAGAAGCCATCGATTGAAGAGGATGCTCCACGCCGGATGTCTTGAAGATGGAGCAGCTCCGCGTCGGAAGGATGAAGATAGAAGATGCCGTCTGGGTGAAGACTTCTGCCCTTCTGGAGGACCACTTCTGCCGGCTTGGATGAAGACTTCTCCCGGCTTTGTTGAGGACTTCTTGCCGCTTGGATAAAGACTTCTCCTGGCTTCATTGAGGATGGATGTCCGATCTTCAAAACTGTAAGTGGATCTTCGGGGGTTACTGTTAGGATTTTTTATGGGTGTATTGGGTGGGTTTTATTTTTAGATTAGGGGTTTGGGCTGCAATAGAGCTAAATGCCCTTTTAAGGGCAATGCCCATCCAAATGCCCTTTTCAGGGCAATGGGGAGTTTAGGTTTTTTTAGTTAGGGTTTTATTTTAGGGTTGGTTGTGTAGGTGGTGGGTTTTACTGTTGGGGTGGTTGTTTGTATTTTTTTGCAGGTAAAAGAGGTGATTTCTTTGGGGCAATGCCCAGCAAAAGACCCTTTTAAGGGCTATTGGTAGTTTAGTTTAGGCTAGGGTTTTTTTATTTTGGGTGGGCTATTAGATTAGGTGTAATTAGTTTAAAGATCTGTAATTTGTTTTTTATTTTCTGTAATTTAGTGTTTTTTTTTGTAATTTAGCTAATTGTATTGAATTTAGTTAATTGTATTTAATTAAGGGAATTTATTTAATTCTAGGGTTAGGTTAGGTGTTAGTGTAACTAAGACAGTTTAGGTTTTATTTTACAGGTCAATTTGTATTTATTTTAGCTAGGTAGTTATTAAATAGTTAATAACTATTTTGTAAATATTCTACCTAGTTAAAATAAATACAAACTTGCCTGTGAAATAAAAATAAACCCTAAGCTAGCTACAATGTAACTATTAGTTATATTGTAGCTAGCTTAGGGTTTATTTTACAGGTAAGTATTTAGTTTTAAATAGGAATTATTTAGTTATTAATATTAGGTTTTATTTAGATTTATTTTAATTATATTTAAGTTAGGGGGGGTTAGGGTTATACTTAGGGTTAGGGATTAATAGCTTTAGTATAGTGGCGGCGACGTTGGGGGCGGCAGATTAGGGGTTCATAATATTTAACTAGTGTTTGCGATGCGGGAGTGCAGTGGTTTAGGGGTTAATATGTTTATTATAGTGGCAGCGATGTCCGGAATGGCAGGGTAGGGGTTAATAAGTATGATGTAGGTGTTGGCGATGCCGGGGCTTCAAATTAGGGGTTAATAAATATAATGTAGGTGTTGGCGATGTTGGGCGCAGCAGATTAGGGGTTAATAAGTATAATGTAGGTGGCGGCGATGTCGTGGCGGCAGATTAGGGGTTAATAAATATAATGTAGGTGTTGGCGATGTCGGGGGTGGCAGGTTAGGGGTTAATAAGTGTAAAAATAGGAGTGTTTAGACTCGGGGTTCATGTTAGGGTGTTAGGTGTAAACATAAAATGTGTTTCCCCATAGGAATCAATGGGGCTGCGTTATGGAGATTTGCGCTGCTTTTTTGCAGGTGTTAGACTTTTTTTCAGCCGGCTCTCCCCATTGATGTCTATGGGAAAATCGTGCACGAGCACGTACAACCAGCTCACTGCTGACTTAAGCAGCACTGGTATTGGAGTGCGGTATGGAGCACAATTTTGCTCTATGCTCACTTCTTGTCTTTTAAAGCCGGGTTTGTAAAAACCTGTAATACCAGCGCTGTAGGTAAGTGAGCGGTGACAATAACGTGCAAGTTAGTACCGCACCCCTCATAATGCAAAACTCGTAATCTAGCCAAATGTCACTTAATGAAGTGCAATCTCTAAGGTAATCCAAAACTCACAGCTTTAGTGGATATTACATACTATGAAAAATATATATCATAAATCACCTCATAAGCTTAGGCGGCCGCCTTCTGTATCCACACTCTTACGGCTCAACCCGGCTCTAAACAGAGTGGGACTCCCCCTTAGGAGCAAAAAAGGACTTACTTGGTGGCACTTGTAAAATCCAGTCTGTTATCCACCTCCACGTATAGCGGAATAGTTCTGCTAGACTCTGCAATGCTTTTTTTACTCGGCTGAAACAGAGATTTCCTCCTGGGAATATGATTGGATGCTACTATACCCCTCCTGTGTCGTCACAGCTATTCGCTCTGGATCCGGTTTGCAAAAACTCCTCCAAGTTTGCAGCAGAATTTATGAAAGAAAAAAAGAATAGATCCAGGCTTCCCAAGTAAACTAATGTTCTTTATTGGATAAAATAGAAAATGAACACATGGACATGTGTGTTAATCAGCTCGGACTTACGCGTTTCGGCTTCCAAGCGTGCCGTAATCATAGACCATACCTACAAACTTACAAATACGGCTTAAATGCCCAGGTAATTACACACTCCCAATTGATTTTTACTCAACTCTCCTCCCACAGCTAGGGAAACATTAATTTGCCATGTTAGTTTCAATTGTATTCAAAACTTCCATAACAAATTGTCTCTTGTACAATTCTTATATACAAGATACTTATACCATTTACCCAGTGACGTGCATTCATAGGAGGCAGGTGAGGCAGCGCCTCCCCTGGCCAATGTGTGTAATTACACTCTTTTTAATAATTAAAAAAACAAACAAAAAAAAAAGGTTTTTTTTTTTTCAAATATTTTTATTTATTTATCATCTATGGTGACCCCCCACCCTTGCCACCAAATTATTGGGTTGTTTCAAATTTTTTTTTACATATACACACACACAACATTCATATTGAGCAAGGAAGTAGAGGCCAGCTAGCCTTCCATTGCGCAATATGAATGTATGTATTTTGTATGGGCCACAAGAGACTGCCAACCTGAGGCAAATAAGAGCTAATGCAGTCTCTCTTGCGGCCCATACTGCTCCCAACCGGAGGCTTGTCTTCAAAAGCCTCTGAAGCACTGCCCGCCCCTTAGCCAATCAGAGTGGAGCATTGTCGTCTGACTCCTCTCTGGTCTGGGGCTGACTGCTAGAGTAGAGTGCCAGGAGGGAAATATGTGAGGGACTCTGAGGTGCGGAGCTGTCACACATGCAGCTGCAGCACAGTCAGGCTGTCAGCACACAGACCAATCAGTCCATCAAAGGATGCAACTGGATCATGTATGTGAGTGAGGTCTGGCTAAAAACGTGTTTTTTTTTAAAGGAGAAAAATCCAGGGAGGAGAAAAAGGAGGACACTACATTCAGCACATTCACATTATCTTAAGAGATTCCAAAAGGGATTCAGAGAGCTTGACCCTATTACACACATCATACATCTTCCCAGTTTGTCACCTGCTTGTACAGCTTCACTTTCACACTGCATATCTGCCGCTCAGTGCTGTATGTTAATGAAACATTTCTAAGCACTGTTAGAGGTGAGATAATTTAAAAAAAAACTATTCCTTTAATATACAAACACATTAAACATGCCAGTAAGTTAGGAGCAACATTTTTGGCCAGGACACTATACCCCATGTGGATTTTCCTAAACCTCTCACAGAGAGCTGCACGGTCTGAAATCCCCTCCCCCTTCTTAAGGGAGTTACACTTTAACTATCTTCCCAGATACCTGTTACCCAAATGCTCCCACTTTACCTTTAGTTCAGTAACCCCTTTTACTCAATTTTCATATACCAATAATGACAGACACAGATTTGGCGTTAGAAAAGGTCACATTTATTAAATTCAAATCTAAATTATGAAAAATGAGCGATCCTCAACTACTAGGATAATAACATATCCTTAATCCAATTTGGATTTGAATTGATAACACAATTTATGCAAAAGCATGACGAGAGAACTGGGCGTCCCCACCTAACCAAGGAGCATGACCGCGCGCAACTCAGGGGCGTCAATTTGCTAGTAACGGGCCAAAAGGTCTGCAGACTAGGAGGGCTTGTGGGTTTGACCGACAGACCAATACCCCGCCCCCGTACCCTACACACCTCCCCCCATTACTGCATTACCCACGTGCCAGGACGCCCACTTCCCACGCCCTGAAATATACCGCTAAAAAACGCCATGATTTTTCTATGCCATCCACCAGCTCTGACCGACAGACCAGTAGCCGATTTCCTGCTTCGTGGTGAAAAAACCCTTAAGGGGCGCTACACGGGCGGTCTTATTCTGAGTGGCGGAAACACCACAGCATCTGCCCTTAGCCATGTCGCTTGTGATCGCTCTTGTGCGTGACCTCTTCCTTGGGCTAGGCTTTGTCGTTTCTAGGGAGGGAGGGAGAGAAAAAGAAATTAATTATTGTGAGCTCCAAGCATTGTGCAATCATCTTTATAGGCAGTTAATCCCCTCAACTCCTGTTCACACCCCCTCTCCCCCTCCTGGCCAATCCCTGTGCTAGCCTATTCAGGATCAGCTAGTTGCAGCTTATCTACACTGCCCATCCCTTCTTCCATTGTCCTGCTATAGCTGTGCTATTCAAAGGAAGGGGCTACGCCTAGCCCACAACCCCCTAACCTTCCCAGTCAGTAAAGTCAATCTCCCTTAAGCTGTTCCTCTCCTAGTTTAGTCTATACACTTTGCTAAGGGATTTACACTTTAACTATCTTCCCAGATACCTGTTACCCAAATGCTCCCACTTTACCTTTAGTTTGGTAACCCCTTTTAATCAATTTTCATATACCAATAATGACAGACACAGATTTGGCATTAGAAAAGGTCACATTTATTAAATTCAAATCTAAATTATGAAAAATGAGCGATCCTCAACTACTAGGATAATAACATATCCTTAATCCAATTTGGATTTGAATTGATAACACAATTCATGCAACAGCATGACGAGAGAACTGGGCGTCCCCACGTAACCAAGGAGCGTGACCGTGCGCAACTCAGGGGCGTCAATTTGCTAGTAACGGGCCAAAAGGTCTAGGTTGGACTAGGAGGGCTTGTGGGTTTGACCGACAGACCAATACCCCGCCCCCGTACCCTACACACCTCCCCCCATTACTGCATTACCCACGTGCCAGGACGCCCACTTCCCGCCACCAAAAGAGGACCCTCTTGCCGCCAACCAAAGCACACCTAGTGACCTTTTCTTACCTTGTAAGGGTCTTTACGATGACCCTCAGATCTTCCAGGAATAGATTGTTGCCTTGCTCTGTCAGATGGATACCATCTGCCCTGTATAGCTCAGGGTTCCGGACCCCGATAAGCGGGTGTTCCAGTACTTGCCCTCCTACTTCTTCCATCCCTTTCCTTCCTGCCTGATTTACCTTCTTCTTGCAATTGAAACCCCCTTTTTGGGATACGCAGTCCCTCCAATACCTTCTTGCAATGATGCTAGACCATACTAGCTTTGTGTCTGGCCATGCTGCTTTGAACCATCGCAAAGTCTCCCTGACCTGCTCTTGCAGCTCAACTGAGGGTGTTGAACCTATATCGTTACACCCTAGGTGGTTGACCAGGATGTCAGGTTTCCCCCATTTTCTCCTTGAATCTCGTGCTACACCCATTAACTGTCCCCATTTCATTCCTCTCTGCCCTATCCACCTGATTCCGACTGCGCTCGTATTGAAACCTAAGTTTTCTCCTTGCTTGGATTTTGCCGCTTGCTTTGCGGCCCAATGCACGTAGGAGTGTCCTAAGACCCAGATTCTTAACACTCTTTCTGCAACATAAAACAATTTGGTTGTTAACTTGATTATTGACAAAGTTTGCACACAACGGAAAAACATGCAGTGCCTGCCTAGCTGCCCTTATGTAGGGCAGACCGTATCCCTTCTTATAGTGGTCTTATGTATTTTCTAAAAACGTTTGATTTCCACCTTCCCAATTTCTTTATATGCTCTGCTGGCGCCCCACTCGCTGCTGCATTTGTGGCAGCTCCTATCCTAAATGAATGTGGTGCAAGTGTGTGGGGGTCCCAACCCAGCTTCTTGACCGCTAATTGCAATACCCTCCTAAACTGGAATTTAGTCACTGGGTCTCCATTCTCGTGTCTAAAAAACATGTCCCCTTTCGCTGCCCCTGTCCTTAAGTAGTTATTTACGCCTGCCACTGGGCAAATTTTGTCCCCTGTCTCCTTTAACACTAACCATGTCCCTTTTCCTTCCCTGTCAGTTTTGGATTTCCGAATGAACACTAAAACTGATTTTCTTTCAACCCTGACGTCCCCTGCTCTTAGCCTGTATCCCCCCGCGGTCTTACTCATTGCAAATTTTGTCCCCTGTCTCCTTTAACACTAACCATGTCCCTTTTCCTTCCCTGTCAGTTTTGGATTTCCGAATGAACACTAAAACTGATTTTCTTTCTACCCTGACGTCCCCTGCTCTTAGCCCGTATCCCCCCGCGGTCTTACTCATTGCTACTGGCTCGCTTATGCGCAATGCTGCGGAGAATGCGATGATAAATATTGCCGAAAATAAATTTGCCTCAAAGTCATTTCTGCAAGTCTGACCTAGCGAGTCAAGCAATGCTCTCAACCTGTCTACCGTGATGGGCTCCCTCCTGTCTTTCTTTCCTTCTTCCTCTATTGCCCATCCCTTAACTACCGTCTTAACTATGAATCTTTTCGTCACGTCATGTACCTCTAGTAGCTGGGAAAAATATGATACAGCTGCCAATATTGTAGTCAGTTTCCCTTTTTTTATTTGTGCCTGTTTCAACTGTGCTAAGTATTCTAAGAATAGCTCTTCCTCAGTGTCCTTTTTTGTCCCCATAACTTTTTTCCAGCCTTCCCAGTGCTTACTATATGTTGTCCACGTCCGCAGGGCCAAAGACCTTTTTATCAAGCTTTTGATTATTTCTAACCGTTCCCAATCTGCCAAAGATAAATGGGGCATTCTTCACCATTTAGCTCTGCCTTAGGCGCCAGCTGCCTGAGTAGATCCCATTTAAACCTTGATAACGCGTCCGCAATAACATTGTTTACGCCTGGGATGTGTTTGGCCCTGATGCTTATGTTATTCTCGAGCGCTTTAAGGACTAGATGCTGCACGTATGGGATAACCTGAGCGGAAGATGCCGATAGGTTGTTTAACACCTCTACTACCCCCATGTTATCTGACCAAAACAGAATATTTTTATTAGCCAAGTCTCCACCCCACAGTTCTATTGCGGCTACTATGGGGAATAATTCCAGTAACACTAGGTTCCTAGTCCATCCCTTTTCTTCCCATAGCCGTGGCCATTTTCCTGCGCACCATTTGCCATTAAGGTATGCCCCAAAACCTGAACCGCCTGCGGCATATGTGTATAATTGCAGCTCGGTTGCTAAGATTCTCTCCTCCCAAATTCTTATACCGTTAAAATTTTTCAAAAAACGATCCCATACTCTCAGGTCTGTTTTTAAGCTCTTACTTAGCCTAATGTTGTGGTTAGGTAATATTGCCCCTCTTGTGCTTATCTCGAGCCTTCGCTTAAAAATTCTACCCAGGATTATCACTCTGCATGCGAAATTAATGAGGCCTAGCAATTTTTGCATCTCCCTGAGGGTGGCCTTCTTCTTGCTTAGCATTTGGTCTATGGCCATCCTAATTTTTCCAATTTTTTCCCCCGGTAGCCTGCATTGTTTATTTACCGAATCAATTTGTATTCCCAGAAAGGCTAGTGAGGTACAGGGGCCTTCTGATTTGTCTAGTGCTACCGGCACTCCCAGCTCCCTGAAAATTGCCAACACCTCCCCCAGTATTCTCCCGCACTCGCCTGTGTCGCGCTTACCAACAATCATAAAATCATCTAAATAATGCACTAGCGAGTTACTACCTGTTCTCTTTTGTATCAGCCAATGCAAAAAGGAGCTAAACTCCTCGAAATACGCGCAAGAGATTAAGCACCCCATTGGCAAGCATTTATCGACATAGTAGCCACCTTCAAACTTACACCCCATCAATCTGAAGCTCTCGGGGTGCAGCGGTAATAGCCTAAAAGCGGCTTCTATGTCGATTTTTGCCAAATCTGCTCCTATTCCCGCTGCCTTGACTAGGTTAACCGCTTGGTCAAAAGATTGATAAGCTACTGATGCATCTTCTTTGCTTATGGCATCGTTTACTGAGTGCCCGCTAGGATACGATAAGTGCTGAATCAGTCTAAATTTTCGTAATTCTTTCTTGGGGACTACGCCTAGTGGGGACACTACCAACCCATCTATTGGCTTTCTCAAAAAGGGGCCTACCATTCTTCCCAGCTCCACCTCTTTCTTTAATTTACCCCTTAACACTTCAGGCAATTCATGTGCAGAATTTAGGTTTTTTTTCCTTTTTTGTGGCTTCAACCCTCCCCTGTATGGGTTTCTTGAACCCGTATAGTAGCCCCCCCTTTAATCTTTCCCTTTCCCTCACCTTGGGGTATCCTTCTAGGGCCTCCACCAGCTTATTTACTTTCAGAGGGGTTCTGGCCAGCCCCAGCTCCTCCCCCTTGAAACTTATTTGGGTCACGAAAGGAATAATTTTTCCCCCCTTGGTTCTTTCTGCATTCCACCCTGGGGTGATTCCTTGCGCAATGCCTGCAAATGTGTTTGAATCCGTTCCTCTATCGCAGCGCTTATTGTTATACGCCCAGCATTCTTTTATCTCCTGCTTAATCCCTTTTGCTACGAACGCGCTCCCGTATTGCATTCTACTACCATCTTGCCCCTCTGCTATCTTTACCAGGCGGAACCATGTATCTATGATTTTTACCCCGAAATCCTTCCTACCTTTTCCCCCTGTGGCCACGCTGCCCCTCCTGAACTCCTCATCATAGTCCTTCCAGGAAAACCCTCCATATGTTGTAAAGCAATCTGCGATTAGGTGCAGGTATCTCATCATACCCACCATTTGTCTAGGGTGTGCCTCTAGGAAACTTTCTGCGTACACTGCAAACCCCTTAACCCATTCTGCAAATTAACTATTTTTTCTATTTTTTGCCCCCTCTCCCCTGGACTTAGTGGCAATCGTTTCTCTACTTATGACAAAGAAATCTAAGTATCTCCCTTTTTTTGCTTTTTGTACTAGCTTAGATTTTAAGTGCGCAGCCAGTGGGACTAAGCGTACCCCGCTCATTTCATCTTCAACCTGGCCCCCCCTTCCTCACTGTCCTCTGACTCAGAGCCCTTTTGCTCCTCTTTATGACCCTGTTTTGCATAAATTTTCCGTACTATTTTCAATATTTTCTTATTGGGGCCCCATAACACATCAGAATCCCCATCAGAGTCAGAATTACTGCTAGAACTATCAGAATAAATCATAGCACTTCGTTTCTTACCTTTTGCCTTTGTCTGTGAGGAGTTGGATTGCTGCTCCATTGCTGTTCCCCCTCCACTGGTTCCAGGATGCTTGAGAGGTCCCTCTGTTCTGTGGTCCCTCTGCTCCTTTGCTTCCTGGAGCCCACTTTGTCCCCCCGCCGCAGCTACAGGTGCGACCGCTTGCAGAGCCTGTGGACAAAATATGTTATTTACAGTCCTTTTGCTGTGTGGGATCTCTTGGCCGGTCCTATCATTCTCATGTACCCTCTTATATAGCAGCCTGTCCCTGCCTCTTACGTATGAGCCTATCTCAGGGTTAATGTGTGCGTTCGCATGATGCTGCACGTACTCTATGCCCCCCACCTCGTAGTCAGTGTCTGCAGCCTCCCTGCTGTGCCTATAATTATTGCCAGCAGTGCTTTCCCCCACTATGTAAATGTATTCCCTCTGTATTGGGACCGCCTGCGTCAGGTTCCTTTGACCGCTCCTCCCTCCCCTGCTGATATGTGGTCCAGCCCGTATTTCCCCCACTGGAGATGAAACCATTTGGCCCCCCATGTATTCCCTGCTGTCCCCTTGTGTCACCGCTGTCCTCCCGCTAAAGTTTCCCCTTACCGCATGTAGGTAGTTCCCCTCCTCCTGTATGACACTTGGTCCCTGACTAACGGTCGCGGCGCCAACCCCGCCCCCCCATGCACACCGCTGATGTCACTGATATGCGCCATTAGCGTCGGCGTGCGTCAGGGTGCGCGGTCGGAACCGGGACCGTGATCGCTAAAAAGCAAAGGTGGCGATGCCCCCTGGAACCCTCCCTCATCTGATCTGCTGCCGGGTACTCTATGACCCTGTGTATACTCCCGCTCGGCCGGGGTAAATGCAGATGCAACGGGCCGCCCCTGGGCTAATGGGATCCCTGGTGGTGAGTTGTCCCCCAGCGCTAGTGACCTGAGTAGCGGGGGTGGTGCAGGGGATTGAGCTGAGTTGGACCCAGAGGAGGCCGCGTATGATAACGCAGAGTGGGCGGGGGATGGGTGCTGCGGGAAGGGGAGAAGGGGCGCGACACTTACCTCGGTGGCATCTTGTCTAAGCTTCCCTACCCAATCTGGGAGGACCACTCCCTGAGCTTCTCTTCCTGCGAGTCCCCCAGCATTCCTCTTCCTTTTTGCCGTTCTCTTCTCCTCTTTCCCAGCAGCAGTGGTTCAATGATTCTCTCCTTCCAGGAATTTCTTGGGAATTCGTCTGCTTCTTGAAGCCATCTTGCAGTTTTCTACGACTGGAATCGTTGAGATACCTGTAAGTAAAAAAGAAATTAATTATTGTGAGCTCCAAGCATTGTGCAATCATCTTTATAGGCAGTTAATCCCCTCAACTCCTGTTCACCCCCCCTCTCCTGGCCAATCCCTGTGCTAGCCTATTCAGGATCAGCTAGTTGCAGCTTATCTACACTGCCCATCCCTTCTTCCATTGTCCTGCTATAGCTGTGCTATTCAAAGGAAGGGGCTACGCCTAGCCCCCAACCCCCTAACCTTCCCAGTCAGTAAAGTCAATCTCCCTTAAGCTGTTCCTCTCCTAGTTTAGTTGATACACTTTGCTTCTGCTTGAGAGCCATGCTGACTCTAAGGCCTCGATGATTGAAAGCTCGTTTTTAAAATGATATGATGTAAAGATGTTCGCACTGGAGTGCGAATATAATATCGGAATGAATGAAAGTGTTCGAAATTGATTGCGTGTATGTATTCGAAATGGGCGTTTTTTCGTCATTCGACATACGCTGCGAATGGTTTTTTTGGTTTGCGTAATGTTAAATACCCACTTCGTATGTGTAATTCTGTATTCGTAATTTTTTTAAAAAGTGTCTATTGATCAATTGTATTATCAACTTTGAACTTAGAAATTCAGATTTGTATATTATAAATATTAAATGTCCAAAACTCATGTATTATTTCTGACTTCTGTTTATTTTGAAATAAAAAGAAAATTAATACAATTGCATTCATATACGCAATTTCGTAATAATACAAATGAGTGAAAATATCTAAATAAAGTGCGTAAAAATATTTATTGTACGATTTCAATAAAAAAGAATAACAAAATATAACCAGAACAGTAAAAGCAGAATTCATTGCGAAGGAGAGTTTCATTGCGAAGGAGAGGGCGTAAGATGGGCGTTCCATGGGCGTAACCTGAGTAAATCTCGCAAGTTTTACAGATATGTTACGATGATATAAAAACATACGCCATACGAATCGCACATTCAACTCACATACATATCTCGCCAGACTTCCTTTGGCGAAATAACATGAATAACATTATTTACAATATTTATTTCATTTTAAAAATAATACGATATAACGTATTTAGACAATATACTATAACTGTAGTTTTACATTTTGAAATATGCAAACACAAACTGAAATAAAGTGAATCATTAAAATTACGAAGCGACGCAATGATATATGGAAACCCATTTTGAGGTTCGTGAAATGATATAAGGAGGCGAAGTCTATAGTTTACTATGGACAGCTTATCGCGTAACGTATTGTTTACAATGGACTGCCCACTTTATACGATCATTACGCAAGGCGTGAAATTTGCGAGAGTTGCGAGTCAGAAATACACATTTCTTGCCGCAAATTACGAACTTTCAATCATCGAGGCCTAAGTGTCTCACAGCAGAACTGCAAAGATGTAATAAACACAGACAAAGATCAGAGGTAAGAGGACCAGAGGTTATCTGTTTATTGTTAATGTCAGATGATTTTAGTCTGTGTTTAAATCATTCTGTGAGACCCTCAGCATGGATGGATCTGATTCTCTGATATGCTGGCCTGGGCAAGTGCTGTCAGTCTCCCTCTCTGCAGCTTACACAATTGCTCAGTTTATGTAATCAATTTGCTCCTACAGGTTATGAGCAAAATTAAATAAAAGGCAATATTTGTGTGTAAAATGTACAGTGTCCTATATATATTTGTAGCAAGTGACTGTTCCTGTGTTTTTTTATTTATTTACAGAGCATTTATATTTTAAGCTTTGTATTTAGTTATTCTAACTGCCCTGAAACTATTGCCCATGAAATGCATGCTATAAACCAGTCCCCATAGCTCTGCTGCTCAAACATATTTTTTTATTAAATGTATTCCTTTTTAACCACTGCATGGAAAGCAAATGGGGAAACTCACTTAAGTAAAATTTCAAAAGATAAAATAAATTTAAAAAAACATAATTGTTATTTATTTTTTGTTTAAAACTCTTCTGTTATTGTGTAAAATAAAAGATTAGAAAGCTAACATTTCCTGTTTCTTTGAGATATATATACACCAAGAAACCAGGAAATGTGTTTTATCTTACTTTTACAATAGTATGTATAATACACTAGCACTGCCTTAGAGTACTGTTGTAGCTGATACACCTCCTTGCTTCATATACATAATACTGCATACTGCAGACTGCTGCTTAGCCTTTTACCCATGACACTGCAGACTGCTGCTTAGCCTTTTACTCATAATACTGCAGACTGCTGCTTAGCCTTTCACCCATGACACTGCAGACTGCTGCTTAGCCTATTACTCATAATACTGCAGACTGCTGCTTAGCCTTTTACTCATAATACTGTAGACTGCTGCTTGGCCTTTTACCCATGACACTGCAGACTGCTGCTTAGCCTTTTACTCATAATACTGCAGACTGCTGCTTAGCCTTTTACCCATGACACTGCAGACTGCTGCTTAGCCTTTTACTCATAATACTGCAGACTGCTGCTTAGTCTTTTACTCATAATACTGTAGACTACTGCTTAGCCTTTTACCCATGACACTGCAGACTGCTGTTTAGCCTTTTACCCATGACACTGCAGACTGCTGTTTAGCCTTTTACCAATGACACTGCAGACTGCTGCTTAGCCTTTTATCCATGACACTGCAGACTGCTGTTTAGCCTTTTACTCATAATACTGCAGACTGCTGCTTAGCCTTTTACCCATAATACTGCAGACTGCTGCTTAGCCTTTTACCCATGACACTGCAGACTGCTGTTTAGCCTTTTACCCATGATACTGCAGACTGCTGTTTAGCCTTTTACTCATAATACTGCAGACTGCTGCTTAGCCTTTTACCCATAATACTGCAGACTGCTGCTTAGCCTTTTACCCATGACACTGCAGACTGCTGCTTAGCCTTTTACTCATAATACTGCAGACTGCTGCTTAGCCTTTTACCCATGACACTGCAGACTGCTGCTTAGCCTTTTACTCATAATACTGCAGACTGCTGCTTAGCCTTTTACCCATAATACTGCAGACTGCTGCTTAGCCTTTTACCCATGACACTGCAGACTGCTGCTTAGCCTTTTACTCATAATACTGCAGACTGCTGCTTAGCCTTTTACCCATGACACTGCAGACTGCTGCTTAGCCTTTTACCCACAACACTGCAGCTGATGTTATGTGGGCAGTAGGCCTGTGGCAACCACTGGTAACAACAGATAACAAACACCTATGTGTAATTATTTTTCTGTAAGGCTACACATAAATTATACAGCATCAACAAGTTTAGGAATATGAAGGCTGCCACTTTATTGGGCACAGCTGTGTTTGCTGCAGCTTGGCAGTAGGCTTGTTACACCTACTTGTAACAACAGATAACACTCAGTTATGTGATTTATTTTTTCCATAAAAGGTGGCAAACCTACATGCGAGTAATGTGATCTGAAAGCTGACCGTGTGACGTCAAAGCAAATTGAGATGCAGGGACTTATATATCACCCCTAATACAGGCAGCTAGGATTGGCCAAGAACTATAGTTAAATGAATATTAAACCCAACATTTGTCTTTGTCTTATTTTTCATGATTGAAATTAACCATGTGATTTCAAACAACTTTCCAATATACTTCTTTTATCCAATTTGCTTCATACTCTAGGTATTGTTTTTGAAGGAGCAGCTATGCATTACTGGGAGCTATCTGAAGACATCTGGTGCCCCAATGAAAAGAGACATTTTGTGCAGCCACCAATCAACATGTAGCTCCCAGTAATGCATAGCTGCTCCTGAGACTACCTAGATATGCTTTTCAGCTAAGGATACCAAGATAATTGGAAAGTTGTTTAAAATCACATGTTCTGTCTGAATCATAGAAGAAACATTTGGGTTTCATGTCTCTTTAAAGTTAGCTGCAGTTACAGAAGAGTCGATCAGCTGAGAAGGAAATTAGTGGTTTGTAATTGTACAGTGGTTTTTTTTTTCTACAGGCGGGAAAGCCGGGTAACAAATAAACAAAAGAATAACTTTTTTTTTTTGTGATATATAATAAAGAGGTTGATCAAATTCTTTTAGAAAAACATCAAATGATTTATGAACAAAAATACCAATATGTTTAATGGTGTTTTTCTGTTTATAATCATTTGATAAGCTTTTCTAAAGAAATATAATCGTCCCTAAAAATAGCACCTTGCCATAATTGTTTCTTCCACTGGGTGGCACTGTAGTCCTGTATAAACTATAATCAGACTCAAAACACTGTACATTGATAAAATAACATGAAATGTGCTGACAATCTCTTATCCAACAATGAAGTTATGTTTGGAATAATAGTTATGTAAAACTTAGAAAAGCTGTATTTATCCTTTTTAAAGCAGTATATGCAAAATTAACCAAGTCTCAATAAGCATCTAATCAGTTTTTTTGTTTTAAAATTACATTTTTAATTGTTAATATCATTACTACATACATTTTTATTTTACGTACAATATGATAATTATGAGATCTAAATAATAAGACAGTAAACACTCTGAGATTGCAATCTAACGGCTAGATTACGAGTTTTGCGTTATGAATAAAAAAGCAGCGTTAAGGCTCATAACGCTGCTTTTTTACTACCGCTGCTATTACGAGTATTGTAGGTACAGCTGTCCTGCACACTTTTTTGTCCTTTCCGCAAATCAAGTTAATCAATTTGCGGATAGTCTATTTTCAATGGGACTTCCATAGCGCCGGTATTAAAAGTTTTTTTTTTTAGGCCAAAAAGTGAGCGGTACAGCCTATCCCGCAAGATTCGTAACGCATTCTAAATAAACTACCTATTAACCTCTAAACCGAGGCCCTCCCGCATCACAAACACTAAAATAAAATTACTAACCCCTAATCTGCCGCTCCCGACATCGCCGCCACTATAATAAACATATTAACCCCTAAACCGCCGCACTCCCGCATCATAAACACTAGTTAAATATTATTAACCCCTAATCTGCTGTCCCTAACATCGCCGCCACCTACCTACATTTATTAACCCCTAATCTGCCGCCCCCAAAGTTGCTGCCACTATACTAAATTTATTAACCCCAAAACCTAAGTCTAACCCTAACCCTAACACCCCCTAACTTAAATATAATTAAAATAAATCTAAATAAAACCTACAATTAATAACTAAATAATTCCTATTTAAAGCTAAATACTTACCTATAAAATAAACCCTAAACTAGATACAATATAACTAACAGTTATTAATAGGATTGAGCTCGCATTCTATTGGCTGATTGGGTCAGCCAATAGGATTAAAGTTCAATCCTATTGGCTGATTGCATCAGCCAATAGGATTTTTTCAACCTTAATTCCGATTGGCTGATAGAATTTTATCAGCCAATCGGAATCTAAGGGACTATGAAGGCTGGATGTGGTTAAATAGGATTGAGCTCGCATTCTATTGGCTGATTGGGTCAGCCAATAGGATTAAAGTTCAATCCTATTGGCTGATTGCATCAGCCAATAGGATTTTTTCAACCTTAATTCCGATTGGCTGATAGAATTTTATCAGCCAATCGGAATCTAAGGGACTATGAAGGCTGGATGTGGTTAAAGGGATAACCACAGAAAGGAGTACACTTATAGCACTCGAGAGCTTGTAATGATATGATTTTATTAATCACAAGGCTCAGAGTGGTGCAATGTTAGTAAAGACAACACTTGTTCCCAAATATACTAAATCTAACTAAATTTTAAAACTTAACGTTTATTAATTCACAGTGCTAAAATTTGCGGAAAACAAAAAATGAATTAAAAACACTTAACCAAAATGTGTGCTAAGTAAGATTATGTAAAGTAATGGAGTAGGCTAATAATACCATGGTAAGAGTCTCAATTTATATTAGTCTCTGTAGGGGGGGTCGTGTAGTATAGGTACAACCAACAGGGGGTTAAATATACTTATAAACGGAGTCCAGATCAGTATTTAGTGTTTAATACGTATAGTGCCCCTATATTGTGTGTCAGTACTGACTACAGCTTACTGGAGATTTCTAGATATAAACTGCCTTGGGATTCAATATCCCTTCTTTCAAATTAGAACCGTTAGAGTAGTATTATAACTACGAAATGGTTACTAGAGGTGACATTAAGCAAAATTGACTCCGGAGAGTTGGGGTTAACACTTTAGTGTGTTCACTCAGAGCTAGTCTGATGGATACCATATATAGTGGTGTTAGATTGAATAAAGTAGATTATAAGTCCTATACTGTGAGTCTACTCATGTATTATGCCACCTATAGGTGCAGTATATCATTAGGCGTTGATACCAGAGTTAGTGTGTGTATTATATTACTGACCTGCTTATTCAAACAGGGCTTGCAAGATAACACGTAGTTAGTTACATTGGCTATATAATAGTATAGGTTGTCAGAATCTCACAGACTGCGATTCTGAATTAATATCACCCAGTAGAAGTAGTTTAATACGTATAATTGGTTGTGGCTAAATTGGCTATATATCAATATTGGTTGTCAGGATCTCACAAACTGAGATTCTAAATTAATGTCACCAAATAACAGTAGTTTCAAACATATAATTAGTTGTGACTGAGATTTTAATTGTGTCGTGTGATTATTAAAGTTATTTCTATAGAGTTCAGTTGAATGATATAGCTTGTTGGTTATAGATATTTAGTTCAAAGTTCAATTGATGCAGTAATATGTATTACATATTTTATTACATTGTATCATTTTTGAATGTGCTCATGTAAATACAATTTAATTACTGAAGGAACTACCTGCAACTTTTCAGTTAAAGTTGTATGGTTTGTTAACATGTAATAGACCACTCCTAGTGTCCTCTATTGTTGATATTATGTTAGCTGTATCTTAGCTCTGAGAGAAATATCTTAAACTTTATTATTGATAAGCGTGTTAAAGTCACAGTATTGGTATCCTTAGAAAACAACACACACTAGTACTCTGTTAGTACCTGGTATTTAGATTTTAAATGATTGAGATTTAATAGTATTTGTACATTTTCATGTCACAGTGTTACTCTCCTGTGAAATAACTCCCACCGCTACTTTGTTGGTAAGCGTTATTATTATAACGATATAAAGTCCGTTTTATTATTTTCAAATATCTCCCACCACTTTTGTGTTAGTAAGCATTGTTGTTATAACGGTATAAAACCAGTTTTTTACTATAAAATATCTCCCACCGGTGCGGTGTTAGTAAGCGTTATTGTAGTAATGGTATAAAGCCGGTTTTATTACTGGTTGTAGGCTGACAGGTAAAGCCCAATATCCCCCTTATCTACTTTTGGCGCTTTCGTGTTTAAATTATCTAACCGTTAGTGCAATCTTGCACACAAGCGGTAGCTATAATTTAGAAAGTAGCCAGTACTATATTGTAGCCAGTACTATATTGACCCCATGCCAGTCTTCAATACCACTGACCTCCCTTATTTTCGTTTCAGTTTAATAAAGACTCAAGTATATAGCCTCAATTAAATAACTAATTTACATTTAGCACTAATAATGGTTAGCTTCTAAAAATACAGGAGTTCGCAATGACTCCTCACCATTTCCCTAAATCCCTAACATGTTTCGCCGTCTAACACGGCTTTTTCAAAGGGTTATCGCGATTGCACTGTTTGCATACGCCTTATAAACCCGATTGGTAGTTAGCTCCATCCAATGGGAAGTAACTGTGCAGGTGGAATAATCATCATTGAGTTACAAGTCTTCTGGGTAATGTAGTTTTTTGCGAGGCTTGTATTTGACACTAAGTTTTACTAGTGCCTGGAATTATTTGCGTCTATAATTAACGTTTAAACGTTAACTGTAGCCTTGATCCAGACAGGATTACTATCTTGGATATATTGCTCTGTTGATATACTTTAACTTGCAAAAATATTATTGTAGGTTTTTTCGAAGGAACTCGATGTATTAACTTCATGAATGCTTTTGTAAACAAAGAAGTATTATTATTCGTCACTGGAAGAAGAAGTCATTAGCAGAATGCAAATTTTATTATAGGGACCTGTGCTTTGAATAAAAGAGTGACAATTGGAAACTGTATACCTTGGGTTTCTTATTTATTGTAATATTGATAGACCCTGAAGGTACTATTATTGTGCTTAAATGAGACCTTAAAAAATAATAATAATAAATAACTAGAACTTATATACATAAGTTAAAAATAGTGCATAGTGTATACTCGAGTGTGCACCGGGTTGTAAGTAAAAGAAATTATAATGTTTTACAAAATTATGTGGCTATTATAATAGACTTTATATGATTCAGTGATTCAAACATATTTTTAAGGGGAAATTGTGACGTGATTATGGGTGGGTACCCCTGTGGATAAAGTTAGTGTGAGTGATTGGTGTTAATGTCCTGAAAATCTCAAATAATTAATTAAAGGGGTGATCAGATCGGCAAGAGGACGGATAATGAAAATGTGGGAAAGGGAGGGAATGAAAAATTTATTGAAAAAGAAAAAAGAGAGAAAATGTGTCATCGTACAAGAAAAGGTGCTATGATATATTTGGGTTACGGTGTCTCCAGTTATAGATCCCATTGTCATTATTATATTTTGTGATGTTTACCACTATGTCATAAGATAATGTCAATTCTCACATTTCCTGATTATGATGTTTTTATTATCTTTAATTTTGTGCCATTTAGGGAAATATATCGATTAAATTATCACTGGCTACAGTAGTCAGGTTTTGGGTGGTTATAATCCTGGCCATAATGGACAGATGTTTGGTGGTTATGGTTCCATTACAATATTTGTATTCTCATTAATTTTATGCCCTATCTGGACTTATATTGTTTTAATTATCACTGGCTACAGTAGTTTGAAATATGGTGATTATGATTCAGTTAGAGTCATATTTGTTCCAGCTTTGAGTCTATAGTATATATAGTCGTCTATTATAGACATGGTGGATCCTTCTGAATTATATCCTAGCTCATGGCTCCTTCAATTCATTAGTCTTCTTTTATTTGAACACGAAAGCGCCAAAAGTAGATAAGGGTGATATTGGGCTTTACCTGTCAGCCTACAACCAGTAATAAAACCGGCTTTATACCATTACTACAATAACGCTTACTAACACCGCACCGGTGGGAGATATTTTATAGTAAAAAACTGGTTTTATACCGTTATAACAACAATGCTTACTAACACAAAAGTGGTGGGAGATATTTGAAAATAATAAAACGGACTTTATATCGTTATAATAATAACGCTTACCAACAAAGTAGCGGTGGGAGTTATTTCACAGGAGAGTAACACCGTGACATGAAAATGTACAAATACTATTAAATCTCAATCATTTAAAATCTAAATACCAGGTACTAACAGAGTACTAGTGTGTGTTGTTTTCTAAGGATACCAATACTGTGACTTTAACACGCTTATCAATAATAAAGTTTAAGATATTTCTCTCAGAGCTAAGATACAGCTAACATAATATCAACAATAGAGGACACTAGGAGTGGTCTATTACATGTTAACAAACCATACAACTTTAACTGAAAAGTTGCAGGTAGTTCCTTCAGTAATTAAATTGTATTTACATGAGCACATTCAAAAATGATACAATGTAATAAAATATGTAATACATATTACTGCATCAATTGAACTTTGAACTAAATATCTATAACCAACAAGCTATATCATTCAACTGAACTCTATAGAAATAACTTTAATAATCACACGACACAATTAAAATCTCAGTCACAACTAATTATATGTTTGAAACTACTGTTATTTGGTGACATTAATTTAGAATCTCAGTTTGTGAGATCCTGACAACCAATATTGATATATAGCCAATTTAGCCACAACTAATTATACGTATTAAACTACTTCTACTGGGTGATATTAATTCAGAATCGCAGTCTGTGAGATTCTGACAACCTATACTATTATATAGCCAATGTAACTAACTACGTGTTATCTTGCAAGCCCTGTTTGAATAAGCAGGTCAGTAATATAATACACACACTAACTCTGGTATCAACGCCTAATGATATACTGCACCTATAGGTGGCATAATACATGAGTAGACTCACAGTATAGGACTTATAATCTACCTTATTCAATCTAACACCACTATATATGGTATCCATCAGACTAGCTCTGAGTGAACACACTAAAGTGTTAACCCCAACTCTCCGGAGTCAATTTTGCTTAATACCACCTCTAGTAACCATTTCGTAGTTATAATACTACTCTAACGGTTCTAATTTGAAAGAAGGGATATTGAATCCCAAGGCAGTTTATATCTAGAAATCTCCAGTAAGCTGTAGTCAGTACTGACACACAATATAGGGGCACTATACGTATTAAACACTAAATACTGATCTGGACTCCGTTTATAAGTATATTTAACCCCTGTTGGTTGTACCTATACTACACGACCCCCCCTACAGAGACTAATATAAATTGAGACTCTTACCCTGGTATTATTAGCCTACTCCATTACTTTACATAATCTTACTTAGCACACATTTTGGTTAAGTGTTTTTAATTCATTTTTTGTTTTCCGCAAATTTTAGCACTGTGAATTAATAAACGTTAAGTTTTAAAATTTAGTTAGATTTAGTATATTTGGGAACAAGTGTTGTCTTTACTAACATTGCACCACTCTGAGCCTTGTGATTAATAAAATCATATCATTACAAGCTCTCAAGTGCTATAAGTGTACTCCTTTCTGTGGTTATCCCTTTAACCACATCCAGCCTTCATAGTCTACATATAGTACACAGCACCACAGACTCTTATACTACAGCACTGATCTGGGATATACTTCCCAGTCTGTCTTATATAGAGATCTAGAGCTTCTTAGCATAATAATCTCTTCACCAAACAAGTAGTGCCATTGGTTTTCTCTTTCTGTTACTAAGGAATCTAAGGGACGCCATCTTGGATGATGTCACTTAAAGGAACCTTCATTCATCGGGTAGTCGTCGGAAGAAGAGAATGCTCCGCGCCGGATGTCTTGAAGATGGACCAGCTCCGCGCCGGATGGATGAAGATAGAAGATGCCGTCTGGATGAAAACTTCTGCCGTCTGGAGGACCACTTCTCCCGGCTTGGATGAAGACTTCTCCCGGCTTCGTTGAGGACTTCTTGCAGCTTCGATGAGGACTTCTCCCGGCTTCGTTGAGGATGGATGTCGGATCTTCAAAACTGTAAGTGGATCTTCAGGGGTTAGTGTTAGGTTTTTTTAAGGGTTTATTGGGTGGGTTTTATTTTTAGGTTAGGGCGTTGGGCTGCAATAGAGCTAAATGCCCTTTTAAGGGCAATGCCCATCCAAATGCCCTTTTCAGGGCAATGGGGAGCTTAGGTTTTTTTAGTTAGGGTTTTATTTGGGGGGTTTGGTTGTGTGGGTGGTGGGTTTTACTGTTGTGGGGGTTGTTTGTATTTTTTTTAACAGGTTAAAGAGCTGATTTCTTTGGGGCATTGCCCTTTTAAGGGCTATTGGTAGTTTAGTTTAGGCTAGGTTTTTTTTTCCATTTTTGGGGGGCTTTTGTTTTTTATTTTGATAGGGCTATTATATTAGGTGTAATTAGTTTAAATATCTTGTAATTTGTTTTTTATTTTGTGTAATTTAGTGGGGTTTTTTGTAATTTAGGTAATTGTATTTAATTTATTTAATTGTATTTAATTTAGGGAATTTATTTAATTGTAGTGTAGTGTTAGGTGTTAGTGTAACTTAGGTTAGGTTGTGGGATGTGAGAGTGCGGCGGTTTAGGGGTTAATATGTTTATTATAGTGGCAGCGATGTCCAGAGCGGCAGATTAGGGGTTAATAAATATAATGTAGGTGTCGGCGATGTTGGGGGCGGCAGATTAGGGGTTAATAAGTGTAAGATTAGGGGTGTTTAGACTCGGGGTTTATGTTAGGGTGTTAGGTGTAAACATAAATTTAGTTTCCCCATAGGAATCAATGGGGCTGCGTTACAGAGCTTACGCTGCTTTATTGCAGGTGTTAGGCTTTTTTTCAGATGGCTCTCCCCATTGATGTCTATGGGGAAATCGTGCACGAGCACATACAACCAGCTCACCGCTGACTTAAGCAGCGCTGGTATTGGAGTGCGGTATGGAGCACAATTTTGCTCTACGCTCACTTCTTGACTTTTAATAAAAACCTGTAATACCAGCGCTGTAGGTAAGTGAGCGGTGACAATAACATGCAAGTTAGTACCACACCCCTCTTACCGCAAAACTCGTAATCTATCCGTAAATGTTTTAAAAGTGATGGTAAACACTATGAAAATGCTTTTAAAGGCTTTGTTAAAGGGACAGTCTACACCAGAATTGTTATTGTTTAAAAAGAAAGATAATCCCTTTATTACCCATTCCCCAGTTTTGCATAACCAACACAGTTATAATAATACACGTTTTACCTCTGTGATTACCTTGTATGTATGCCTCTGCAGACTGCCTCATATCTCAGTTCTTTTGACAGAATTGCATTTTAGCCAGTCAGTGCTCACTCCTAGGTAACTCCATGTGCATGAGCTCAATGTTATTTATATGGCACACATGAACTAACACCCTCTAGTGGTCAAAAATGTCAAAATGCATTCAGATTAGAGGCGACCTTTAAGATCTAGGAAATTAGCATAAGAGCCTCCTATGTTTAACTTTCAGCTAAGAATACCAAGAGAACAAGGCAAAATTGATGATAAAAGTAAATTGGAAAGTTGTTTAAAATTACATGACTAATCTGAATCATGAAAGTTTATTTTGCACTAGACTGTCCCTTTAAATGAAAATATGAAATTATATAAAAAATGGATATGAGCACATTTATTTGAAAGCAAGATCGTACACGGAAGTGTTAAAAATCGTCCAGTGTTTATCACACTTATTATCCCAGTTAATAAAACTTTTTTTTTAAGCGGTGACATATTCACCACTAATCCAATGTATGTGTGAGCTGTACGGTAAGAACCTGATACTTGCCATATGGCTCGCACATATGTTGTATGAGTGGTGAATACGTTGAGACTTAAAAAAAAAAGAGGGTTTCTCACTGGGACAGCAGTGGTGAGAGTGAGTGTAATAAACACTGGACAATTTTTGACCCTTATAGAAAAATTTAGAGTTCCACGTCCCTTCTCCTCATATAGATGAGTTTGCAGCCCAGTGGTTTGAACAGGTATTGCAGGTAAAAAAATGTAATGTAATGAAAGGTAAACAAAACCAAGAAACTTCTGAAAGTCTTCAAGAAATTTATTTAAATCAAGAAGACTTAGAAACTGTGAATACTCTAGTGCATCTGCTGGATGCTAATGAAACCTCCAATGATCCCTACAGGAAATCAATAACATTTCTTTTGACAAGATAACACAAGATAATTTAACACGTGAGGAAAGAATAGCCCTTAATGAATTAATAAACAAATCAGGTATCGTTATAAAACAGGCGGACAAAGGAGGGAATTTGGTGGTTATGAATGAGAAAAACTATGTAAATGAAGTAAAAAAGACAGTTGAGAAATAAGGACAATACCTCCCGCTGCAAGGTAACCCTATAATTAAAATACAAGCTGAATTACTTCATCTACTGAATAAGGCAAGGAAAGATGAAATAATCGATAAAAAAGAATTTGGGTATCTATATACTGAGTTCTCCAGAGTCCCAGTGTTTTATTGTATCCCGGAACTCCATAAAAATATGAGAGACCCACCAGGATGGCCCATAATATTGGGATAGGGAGTATCACTGAGAATCTGGGGAACTATGTAGATACATTTCTTAAACTATTTCTCCTGACTTTAACCTCTTATGTAAAGGACACCAGTGATCTTCTGAGGAATTTAGGAGGAATAGAAGTTGAACAAGATACCATATTGTTTTCCCTTGATGTTGAGGGACTCTATTCATCTATCCCTCATAAGATCGGTCTAAAGGCAGCCAGGCATTTTCTGGAGAGCAGAGACACGTTGTATAAAAAACACACAGAATTTGTTTTGAAACGTCTGGAATTTGTTTTAACAAATAATGTTTTTGTATTTGATCAAAAGTTCTATAAACAAATCAGAGGAACAGCGATGGGGAGCAATATGTGCCCCATCATACGCGAGTTTACATTTGCGACTGTGGGAAATTATGGTTGTTTTTGGAGATCTCCAAGAATGGATTGATAGACATGTCCTAATCTGGCTACTCTATGTCAATGACGTGTTCCTCCTTTGGAGGGGCACGAGCAAATCTTTAAAAGAGTTTGCGACAATTCTTAATACTAATACATTTAATATACTGTTGACATTTGAATATAATACAAATGAGTTAACCTACTTAGATGTAAAAATTAAGAAAGAGGGAAATTTTCTGGCCACTGAAATTTATTGTAAAGAAACTACAACCAATAACATATTGGAGGCATCAAGTCGCCATCCGCAATACCTTATACGAGGAATCCCAGCAAGACAGTTTCTCTGGTTAAGGAGAAACTGTTCAAGCAAAAGCAAGTTTGACACACATGCTATTGACGTGTATAATAGTTTTGAGAACAGAGGGTATTTGAAAAGAAATGCGATATATGCTATGAACAGAGCTAGAAGAGAAAAGAGAGATGATTTGCTCAACAAAAACTAAAATAAATTATCAAAAAGTGCGATTTGTCACCGAATCTAATTGCTATTGGGAGAGAATTCGTACAATTCTTACCCATAAATGGCAATTCCTACAAGCTGATGATGCAATAGAAAAAATAGTAGAAGAAAACTCCTCTTTGGTTGCTAGAAGAGCTCCGAATCTCAAAGACAAATTGGTGAGAAGCTATTTTGTGAAGAGCCCTAATGAAAAGGATTGGTTAGTGGAACTTAAAAAAATCAAAGGCTGCTTTCAGTGTGGACATTGTGTCCTTTGTCAATATATAGTGAGAACTAAACAATTTTCAACAGGGTCCCTCATTCATCCAATAAAGCAGTTTATAAACTGCCAAACTGAAAATGTTATTTATCTTCTATCCTGTAGTTGTCCGGTCTTCTATGTAGGCAAAACTAGACGTATGCTACAAGATAGAGTGACCGAACATCAAGATTACATAAGAAAATGCTAAGGATGGTGAAATCAATAGTGGCATAGCTGTGCACTTTTCAAGAAACCACAGTTGCTTTCCAAATGACCTTAAAGGGACAGTCTACACCAGAAATGTTATTGTTTAAAAAGATAGATAATCCCTTTATTAACCATTCCCTAGTTTTGCATAACCAAGACAGTTATATTAATATATGTTTTACCTCTGTGATTACCTTGTATCTAAGCCTCTGCAGACTGCCCCCTTATCTCAGTGCTTTTGAAAGACAGGCAGTTTAGCCAATCAGTACAGACTCCTAAATAAATCCACGGGAGTGAGCACAATGTTATCTATATGACACACATGAGCTAGTACTGTCTAACTGTGAAAAACTTTCAGAATGCTCTGAGCTAAGAGGCGGTTTTCAACAGTTTAGAAATCAGTTTGAGCCTAGCTAGGTTTAGCTTTTTAAAAATACCTCCAAGCAAATTTATTGATACAAGTCAATTGAAAAGTTGTTTAAAATTGCATGCCCTATCTGAATCATGAAAGTTTAATTTTGACTAGACTGTCCCTTTAAGGTAGTAGGAATAGAGGTGTGTTCTCTATATGGAAGAGGAGGAAACATAGATAATATACTCCTTAAAAAAGAGACTGTCTGGATACATAAATTGAACCCTTTAGTTCCAAATGGGCTCAACAAAAACTTTGAGTTTGCAGCATTTCTTTGACCTTAATTTTTTTAAAAATATAACTAAAAATTTGTCGTCCTGCTGTTTTACCGATATCACAGTATTATGGCTGGGGCAGCCGGAAACTGCCAATACAGTTTTCTTTTGAAGCTGTATTATTATTTTGATTTTGAAAAAAATGATAAATGAACTGTTTTTAATCAATTAAATCTTTTCTGATAAATTTAAGCAAGTAACAATTTAGATTGTGTTCTAAATTCACTTTATAAAGTTTTATTTTAAACAAAAATAATTTCACTTATGTTCACTGTGTTTTTGCTATGTTATAGTGCAATACTCTTATTGTCAAAATCTTTCACCAATCCGATGCAGGGATGTGTCCTAGAGACTTTCTAATTGGACGTCTGGTATAATCAATAGCGACTCAAGCTCTGTAACGGCCTTTAAATAAACAGGAATGCCCTTCCTCCAATGAACATTTGCCCTGAGGAAGCCCTAATGACGTCGTAGTCACGCGGGGGTGAAACACGTGTCGGCAGTGACGCAGTCAGAGCGTGTGGCTCTGTCTCTTACCTAAACGGTTGGTCTCAGCTTTACAGAAGCTTTGTTTGCAAACCTGCAGTCGCTCCCTATCAAAGTTTGCCAAAGAGCATGGATACTTATCATGTTTATTGGAAGATTTACGGACATTCCTTATATTGAATACATATCCAGGAGCACGGCTGTAAATGTGGAGGACTTAAATGTGGTAACTATACATATAACTACTAACAGAGGAAATTTAGAGTTTGTTACACTGAGCTATTCCTTTTTTTTTTTTTTATATATATCATTTTTCTTTATTGTTTTTAACCATACATACAACATAAAAATATGATACAATATTGACAATAATCAAGCAGTAACAACAAATAAAAATAAAACATACATTTCTCGAAAACTGACCGAACAACATGTTCCCAGAGTGTTCTATTCTCTATCCGACTAAATCTGAACTATCTATACTCTGATAGTACACGGAAAGAAAAAAAAAAAAAAAAGGAGAAAAAGAAAATAAATAGTGAGAAGAATTCTCCTCTACTCAACTCCACTCTCTCCCATCCCCACCTCTGGCGAGCTTCTGACATTATTGCACCAGACACTGGGAAAATTTCCAGCCAATATTTGTAGTTGGAAATACACCGTCTCCTTAAATGGTCTGACCAACCTAATTTGGGCCTCTATAGGGAATGATAAGATAAAATTTTTCCATTGCCTGAAGAACTCAGCTAAACGTGTATCTGTCGGATTTTGTAAATTTATCTGTTCATGGATAAACTGAATAAACAGAGCGTTCTTAAGTTCTTTCAAATTCGGAGCAGTTTTAGCTTTCCATGCCCTCAATAACATATTACGACCCAGCAAAATGATCTTATTAATTAGTTTAACATTTTCTGGAACAATTTGAGACTGTACCAAAAAAAGTACATCAATTACTTGTATATGATAGGCAAGTTTGAACTTTGAGCGCATCCAATATGCTACTTTCGACCAAAATTGTGAAATTTTAGGACAAGCCCAAAAACAATGTAAAAGATCTGCCTTGGGGGAAGAACATTTAGGACATATGCTTATTATCTTATACCACCTTGCCAATCTAGCAGGAGTCAAATAAGACATAAAGACAATCTTAATCTGCGTTTCCTTCCATGTCGTCAAAACCCAGCTTTTATCCATAAATTTAAATACATTCATTATAGTTTGACTATTTACTTGAGGCAAAACTTTACTCCATTTAGCTACTATATAATCCCTCTGTTCATTAGAACATTTGAAATTAAGATGCGCATAAAACGGAGCTATTGAGTATATTCCCATTTTGAAATTATTAATTTGCGGTTGAAGTAAAAGGGTCCAGTCGCTTCCATATTTTTGAATTAGTTCAAGTATGAAATGCCTTAACTGCAAATAAGCATAAAATTCTTTGTTAGAGAGGCCGAATTGCTGTCTTAGATCGGCAAAAGATAACAAAGTTGAATCTGCTTTAACTACTTGTGCCACATATATCAGTCCTCTAGAAAGCCAATCCCTGAAGATCACTGAACAGAGCCCTGGAACAAAATTTGGGTTTCCTGTAATAGGTAAATATTTAGAAACATATGGAACATTATCTAAAGACACACGGAATTTCTGCCACGCAGATATGATGTTTCTGAAAGTTAAAAGTGCAAAAAGTGAAGAGGGTAAATCGGTCATTGGGCAATGGAGAATAGCATCTAGTCTAAATGGTTTCACTAGCGCAGTTTCCCAAGGAACTGCAGCAACCTGATCTTGTTCGGTTATCCAATCAATTGCCACTTTTACTCTAGCGGCTAGACTATAATATTGCAAATTCGGTAAGACCAGCCCGGCCGCATCTTTGTTACATGTTAAGCGTATAGTCGAAATACGACTTCTAGTCCCCTTCCACAGTAATTTTGTGCAAGCTTTATTATATTTCATTATATCAGCCTGCTTGATAGAAATTGGAATATTTTGCATAAGATAAAATATTTTAGGGAAGAGAATGTTTTTTATAAGAGTCGCTCTGGCCGACAAGGAGATGGGTAAGTTTATCCACCTCTCTACCTGTTGCGCACACTCCTGAAAAAATTTGCTGAAATTGAGCCTATACCAGTCCTCCGGGTTTATGCTTAATTTAATGCCAAGATACAAAATTTGAGATGTTTCATAAAACGGATGCATAATATCTTGCTGTTTTTTATTAACCCATAAAAGATCTGATTTGGCAAAATTGATTTTGTACCCTGAAATTGCACTAAAGAGTTCTGTAGATTCTAATAATAAGGCAAGACTGCGAGAAATGTTACTCATGCACAGAATTATATCGTCAGCGTATAGTAATAATGTGATTTTTTGATCTCCTATACGAATCCCCTCTAGTTGTTGACGGAGCAAGATAGCAAATGGTTCTAGTGATATATTGAACAACAGTGGCGATAAAGGGCAACCCTGTCAGGTGCCCCGTTGCAGTGATAGATGTTGGGAGATCTCCCCGTTGATTAATAAAGACGAGATTGGGGAGGTATAGATTATTTGCGTAAAATCCAATATGTGACCTGTTAGACCAAATTGCTCTAATGCAAAAAATAAGTGTTTCCAAGAGATGCGATCGAACGCTTTCTCCGCGTCGACCGTTAATAAGGCTAAGTCCGGGAAGTCTTCCCGTCTAGATGATTTGAATTTATTCCAAAAATAGTCAAGCAATGTCATAACCTTACGAATATTTTTTGTGGGGTTTCTCCCTGACATGAAACCCGCCTGGTTTTCGTGGATTATCTTACCTAGATGGGGCTTTAATCTGTTAGCTATTATTGACGCCAAAATCTTGTAATCTGTGTTTAAGACAGATATGGGCCTATAGGATTCTGGAAGTTCTAAATCTTTATTTTTTTTTGGAATCAACGAAATTACCGCTGCAGCAAAATATGGGGAACATTTATTGTTTTTAACAAAATAATAATTAAATAGATTCATAAGAGTGGCGGAGATATGCGTCTGAAGTATCTTGTAAAACTCCGCAGGAAGACAATCCGGACCTGCTGCCTTATTGGATTTTGTTGTTTTAATTGCAGCATGAATCTCTTGTTCAGAGATAGGCTTGTTAATATCTGCCAAAGTTTCTGGAGAAATTTTAGGGGTCTTAATTTGATCCCAGAGTTGTCTCTGCTTTTCTATATCATACGGTTCAGCTTTATACAGATCACTAAAAAAACAATGAAAAGCTCTAATAATATCCGAGTTTTTCGTATATCTCCCCAACTTGTCTTTTATAACCGTCACGGCGTTACGGGTGGTCGATTTGGTAAGTTTAGCCAAAAACTTAGCCGATCTCCCTGCAAAACCACCGTAGAGTGCCTTTTGCTTTTGTATTTCCATCACTGTTTTTTGCTGTATAAGAATATCACGCGCTGTCTTGGCATCCATATATTTACGCCATTTCTCATCCGAATGCTCATTTAAATAAGCCGAAAATGTATTTCTCACCCTATTATTCGCCTGAGTCTCTAATTGCATACTTTTCCTCTTACGCTTACATAGATATGCCTTGATTTTACCTCTAATTACGGCTTTCGCCGCTTCCCAATAGACTTCCGGTTTATCCATGTACGAATTGTTAAAAGACTCATATTCTTGCCATTGCTTTATCAGCCAGTTCTGGAATTTAATATCATTCACTAAATATTTGGGGAAAAAAATACCACTAGCAGAGGTTAATCGCTTAGATGATGTATTAAGTGATAAAGTAATAACCGCGTGATCTGAGATTATTATATCCCGTATATCTGCTTCCCATTCTGATCCAGACATACTCTCCGAGACTAAAAAAAAATCTATTCTAGATAGGGAGTGATACCCTTTAGATAAGCAAGTAAAAGCTCTTGTGTCCGGATTTTGGGCACGCCAAATATCTGTCAGCCCAAGTTGGGCACAAAATTTCTGCAAAATACGCGTCTTCCTGTCTCGTGTAAAAATATATGCCTTATTGTCTCTATCCAAAATGGGATCTGCTACAAGGTTAAAATCGCCCGCCACTATAAGATGTTGCCCAATATATTTATGAAGGAGGGTTAACATTTTATTCCAGAATATTTTGTCGACTTTATTGGGCCCATAGATATTACATAATACATATCTTGTTTTATTAATTATAATTTCTACAATTAAGTATCGCCCTTCCTGATCCTTCGTAATCGCTTCTATCGTGTATTCTAAATTTTTGTTGAAAGTATAGCAACCCCTCTTTTACAAGATTTAAATGGTGCCGCTATGACCTCCCCAACCCAATTAGTCTGAAGTTTCAAGGATTCTGATTCTTTTAAATGGGTCTCTTGAAGAAAGGCTATATTTGGTTTAACTTTTGCCAGATGTTTTATTATCGCTTTTCTTTTTATTGGAGAATTTATGCCCCCAACATTCCACAACGCTAAATTAAGAATATCTAACATAATCCCAGAGGAAAAATTCCACTAGCCGACCCTCTTATGATATGACCCTGAAGGAGAGGATATTTACACACCCCGTCACTAACAAAACCTCCGAAAGCTAGCTTCCCGAAGTCCCTACTTCTAGTATATCTTGGGGAAAAAGAAGCCATAAATTTCCCGTTTCTGGTGTAGCCCCAAAAGAGAAAATTAATTGGTACCCCCTGTAGGTATAGCCCATAGAATTGCACAGGACCAAAATACCGAGAAGTCAGCCAAAAAGGAGAGACGGGGGGCGAAGAGAGAGAAAGAGCGAGGAAGAGAGAAAAAAAAAAAGGAAGAAAATACTTTGCACAAAAATAAACATACATTTTAACCATTGAACATTTAACTCCATTCTATACATCCTTACAAACAGCGCTTTGATGACATTATTTGCTTTTATAGCCCCCATTCAGTGGATATCCAGTTTTTTACATAGAGCTGCGGCTTCCGCACTATTATTTGCTATATATGAAGAACCTTCCTTATTGATTATGAGTTTAGCAGGATACACCAGCCTGACATTGCAATCTGCTTTTGAGAATCTTTCAAAAAACGGGGTCATCTCCTTTCTCTTTGCCCTAGTTTCAACCGAAAAATCTTGAAAAATCCAGATTCTATGTGAGTTAATAGTAATGGTATTCAACTTCCTGTAATGGGCCAAAAATAGAAGCTTATCTTGATAATTAACAAACTTAAAAATAATAGGTCTAGGTTTAGAACTGTCACTGTTTTCTTTGAGGGGCCCAATTCTGTGAGCTCTCTCAACCAAAAATGGCGTAGGAGGAGGAGGAAGCAAGAGTGCCTGAGGGAGGGTGACCGTTACAAATTTTAATAAATCCTGAAACTCATTTAGTTCAGGCACACCAATCACTCTCAAATTATTCCGCCTCGATCTATCCTCGAGGTCCTCTACCCGACTCTGTAATTGGGTGATAGTTTTCTCTTGTGTGTTAGATGTAGCAGAAATAATATTCACTCTATCTTCCAAGTCAGAAACCCTTGTCTCCACCTCCTCCATTCTAACTGTGAATTGCCTGATCTCATCGGTGAGGTTAGTTATCTCTGTTTTAATTTCTAATTTAACTGTCTCTAGGTGAGGAGCCATTATTTTCGCCATTTCTGCTGCAAATTCTGACATATCGTTACAGGAAAAAATCATCAAGCCTCCTTCTTGGGAGGTATCCTGGGGGGTTTCTAAATGTTTAGTGTTGCCTTTCCTGTCTTTTTGTTTGGGCGGCATTATAGGTGAGGTACCCTTCTGGTGGGAGATGAATCTCTCCATTCACCACTGTGCAACGTGCTTTCATAGAAACATAGAAACATAGATATTGACGGCAGATAAGAGCCATAGGCCCAGCAAGTCTGCCCCACCTTACCTAACAGTATAAACTTATCTAGTTCGTAGGATAGCCCTATGCTTGTCCCATGCATTTTTAAAGTCCCCCACAGTGTTTGTTGCTACTACCTCTTGAGGAAGTTTATTCCATAAATCAATCACTCTTTCTGTAAAGAAGTGCTTCCTCAAATTACTCCTGAATCTACTACCCTTTAGCTTGAGCTCATGACCCCTTGTTCTTGAATTTTCCATTTTATGTAAAATACCCACAGCCTCAGTTTTACTAAACCCTTTAATGTACTTTCCTTAAATACTTACAAGCCTTAATTTGTGTGTGTGTGATATTTTCTAATAGCCCTGTGAGGGCGAGAGAGAAAAAAAAAAAAAAAAAAAAAAACAGAAAAAGACCCTTAAATTCCCTTATACAATCCTGGGATTTTCCAAGTTCCCAGTTTTACCAAGAGACTATCTGTGTGCAGTATCTATCCCTAGTGAGAAGATCTTACGAAAAAAAAAGAAAAAAAAAACTTGAAACAACTATATGTACTGAACCAGATCTTATACTATAACAAATCTATTGCCAAATTTACAAGTAAGTAAAGGTTATAATCCTGTACACTTATGCTACAACCATTCTAGTTCCCAGATATAGTGTTTCAGAGTTTACTTAGCAAAAAGTTTAAATCTATTTTTTATAGACAACAATACATGCCCACCAATTTAGTGAGATATCAATTGTATACCCTCAATATTTATGTATCATTGTAAGTGGAAGTCCGATAATATATGTATCTCAAATATACAATTATTCCCAATGCAAGAGTTTGAGACAAATGTCACTTTGAAATAACAGGGATTCACCGCCAGTTATCTAGGACTCTTCTGGGTAAATCATCAGTTCATCATCAGCCCAGGTTATCCGGGATCCCCTAGGCTAAACCACTATAAAGGAACACTCTAAATCAGATCCTTTTTTTATTTCTTTTCCTCTTTTTTTTTTTAAAGACTTAGGGATTTAGCTGCAATTAGCTGCAAATGAGAATTTCCCCACTAGCTTCTTTTTATCACGCCAAAAAGCGGTCAATCTTATAATCACTCTGTTACCATGACCTCACAATCAGCTTTTTTGTTACTCCAATAGCGCCAACTATATAGTGCTACTGGGTCTAGCAATAAGGTATTCCAAATATTGCTGATGCTGTATCCAGTAAACCTTTCTTCATACCCTTTTCCTATCTTCCTTTGTAGGAGGGGGCACTGTCCTTAAGTTATGTTTGTTACCCTATTAATATAATCCGATGTTATTAATTGAAAGTCAAATTAAGATATAATATCCTCAGGAGCACATCTCGTCGTGCCCAAGACCCCCGCAAGTCCAGCACACACCTCTCCTCTTTCGGGTCAGATTTATTAATAAATTCTGAGTATCTACTGCGAAAGTTCCCCAGTGCTGTAACCACTGTCAATATGTATCAGCGGTAAACTCTATGGTATTTGTAGTTATCTGAGTATACCTTCTTACTGAATTGGTGAGAAAAAAAACTTCGAAAAGATAGACTGTCAGGGTACCCGTATCTTTAATCTTTTCTTCAGACACACTCACACCAATGCCTCTACTCACGCTTTGATGCCCTTCCAGGGTACGCCAAAGGTTATCAACCTTCTGATCTGCTTCACCCCACTACTAATCAAATAGCTGCTCCGTCGACAGTGCTCTGTTTGTTACCTCCCCTTCAACGTGAGAATGCTTCCAACACCGTACACTGAGCTATTCCTTGTTCACATGATGGACTACTAAGTCTCCACGGTTGCTTTTTGTGAGAAGGCCATGGTTACAAATGCCATGTATGCATATAAATATAATACAATAATTGTATATGCTACTGTATCTACTTTATTCTGTACCCAACCTTGTTCTGGTGGCAACCTGATTTAACTGGAGGTGTACATAGATCCTACGTACCTATTCTTTTCATGATACTGTGTACTATTATATTATAGTGGTGTCTTCTGAAACAGGTGTTGTACACACCCCTTATCATGTTACGCTCACCATAGATTAAACACATGTACAACATTATTCACGACTTGATGTTATCTATGGCATAGATCCTCATGGCTCACTAAGGTAGCACATTTTTTCGTTTGCATAGCGAAGCCACCCTCTGGTGGAGGTGTTGCTGCACAGTCATTACATATGTACTTGATTGATGTTACCTTTATTACATACTTTAAAAGCATTGTGTTTATGTAATATTGTGGGTTTTGGAGATTTCATGAGGCATAGATCCTCGAGGATAACTATGGTGGCGGATTTTCGACTAGTTTGCGGAGACACTCTCTAGTGGAGGTGTTGTCTAGTTTTCTCCCTCTTTTTTCCTTTTAGGTAATCAGATCCACCCGTTTCTTGTGTGCGGTTTATATTAATTATGGTTCATTTATCCACTGTATATTTGGAGATTTGTTCTCATGATGTATATGCATGATTAGATAGGCACTGCTTCTTACCACCAATGTTGGTGGTTTATTTACAACTAGTAAAACAAAATGTTGTGTGCTGAAATCCCTTTCTTATGTGTGGTAACTGATTGAGTTCCTACCTTTTCTCTCTTCCTTGTTTTTCAAAATATTAATTTAAAGGGTCTGCATACTATTCCCTTAAAAGGTTTTACACACCCATTGTAACTATTTGGTTCTATTTAATTAATTACTTAATAGTAAATCTCCCTTAAAACTTAAATTTTTCTAAAAAAAAGTCCCCTTTTAAATTGTTCCCAATAATCCATTTTAATTGCTGGAGTGTATTAAATTGTTTATAAGTAGCTCCTTTACCCCTATTTCGGCATCTGAAATAGATAATTTAGCCTGTGGTATCCCAGTCTATACTGAAAGTTTCTATACTAGAGTCTACACTATTGATAAGTTATGTAAAAACATCCAGCAGAAGAAATTACACTCTCAGTGGGGTGCAGGATAGTTTAAATAATACAATGTTAATTTTTACAGTGTTCTTTCTAAGTATTGAGCTTTGGTTTACAGACAAATATAAGATAAGGAGCAAGTGTGTGTACATAAACGGGATAACACAATGAGATCTGATATTAGCTGGAAGTTCAACCCATTGTAATAGGCTGTGGTTTAAAAGCACAGAACCAGCTACTTCATATACACAAATAGACCTGAAAATGCAATTTCTGATACATTTTATACTCTGCAGCTGGTATAACAAGTCATTGAAAATACATTAATGGTAAAACAATTTTACAGTGTACTGTCCCTTTAAATTACAGGAAAATGGGCCAAAATAAATAGTAAACATTTATTGCAAGGGTTTTTTACTACACACAAACATTTTATATTATAAACTTATGGTCTTTACTGTCCATTTAAATAGGCATAAAAATATAATGTATGCATACCTGATAAATTTCTTTCTTTCCGGATATGGAAAGTCCACAACGTCATTCAATTACTAGTGGGAATATCACTCCTGGCCAGCAGGAGGAGGCAAAGAGCACCACAGCAATGCAGTTAAGTGTCACTCCCCTACCCATAATCCCCAGTCATTCAACCGAAGGGAAATGGAAAAGTAATAACACAAAGGTGTAGAGGTGCCTGAGGTTTAGTAAAAAATAACTGTCTTAATAAAGGGTTGGGTCGTGGAAATAAATAAATTGATCAGGTAAGGATAAATATTGTTTTCTTTCCTAAGATATGGAGAGTCCACGACGTCATTCAATTACTTGTGAGAACCAATACCCAAGCTAGAGGACACAGAATGAACAGGGAGGGAGAACAAGACAGGCAGATCTAAACAGAAGGCACCATCACTTGAAGAACCTTTTTCCCAAAAGAGGTCTCAGCTGAGGCAAAAGTATCAAATTTGGAAAATTTGGAAAAGGTATGCAGAGAGGACCAAGTTGCAGTCTTGCAAATCTGTAACACAGAAGCTTCATTTTTGAAAGCCCAGGAAGAGGAGATAGCCCTAGTGGAATGATATGTGATTCTTCCAGGAGGCTGCTGTCCAGCAGTCTCATAAGCAAAAGGAATCATACTTCTCAACCAGAGGGAAAGAGAAGTAGAAGTAGTAGCCTTCTGCCTTTCCTGATTAACAATCAAACAGGGCAGAAGACAGGCGAAAATCCTTAGTCGTCTGTAGGTAGAATTTTAGAGCACGCACAAAATCCAAGTTCTGCAACAGATGTTCTTTATGAGAAGAAGGATTGGGAGAGAGAGAAGGAACAACAATTTCCTGATTAATATTTCTATCCGAAACCACTTTAGGAAGTAACCCCAATTTAGTACAAAGAACCATCTTATCCGCATGAAAGATAAAGTACGGTGAATCACACTGCAAAGGCCGAGAGTTCCGAAACTCTCAGAGCAGAAGAGATAGCAATAAAAAACAAAACCTTCCAAGATAGCAACTTAATATCTATGGAATGCATTGGCTCAAACGGAGCCTGCTGCAAAACTTTAAGAACAAGATTAAGGCTCCAAGGAGGAGGAACAGGTTGAAACACAGGCCTGATTCTGACCAGGGCCTGACAAAAAGATTGAACATCTGGCACATCTGCCAGACACTTGTGTAGCAAAATAGATAAAGCAGAAATCTGACCTTTCAGAGAACTGACTGACAATCCTTTCTCCAGACCTTCCTGGAGAAAAGACAAAATTCTAGGAATCCTGACCCTACTCCAAGAGTAGCCCTTAGATTTACACCAATAAAGGTATTTATGCTATACCTTATCATAAATGTTTCGAGTAATATGCTTGCGAGCCTGAATCATGGTCTCAATGATCGAGGCTCCACGCTTGGACAGAACTAAGCGTTCAATCTCCAAGCAGTCAGCTTCAGAGAAACGAGATTTGGATGGAGGAATGGACCCTGAGTTAGAAGGTCCTTCCTCAGAGGCAACCTCCAAGGCGGCCGAGAAGACATCTTCACAAGGTCTGCATACCAGATCCTGCATGGCCATGTAGGAGCTATTAGAATTACTGATGCTTTCTCTTGTTTGATATGAACAATAACTCTTGGAAGGAGCACAAACGGAGAAAACAGGTATGCTAGACTGAAATCCCAAGGAACCGCCAGAGCATCTATCAGAGCAGCCTGAGGATCTCTTGACCTTGAACCGTACCTTGGAAGCTTGGCGTTCTGCCGAGACGCTATCAGATCCAACTCTGGCACCGCCCATTTGAGGGTTAGCCTGGAGAACACCTCTGGATGAAGAGTCCACTCCCCAGGGATGACATTTTTTTTTCTGCTCAGGAAATCCGCTTCCCAGTTGGATGGCAGATAGATAACAATTGTTAGCTTCTGCCCACTGAATAATCCGTGCCACCTCCATCATGGCTAAGGAACTCCAAGTTCCTCCCTGGTGGTTGATGTATGCCACTGAGGTAATGTTGTCTGACTGAAACCTGATCAACCGGGCTAAAGACAATTGAGGCCAAGCCATCAGAGCATTGTAAATCGCTCTCAACTCCAAGATGTTTATTGGGAGAGCAGATTACTCTTGAGTCCATAATCCCTGGGCCTTTAATGAGTCCCAGACTGATCCCCAGCCTAGCAGGCTGGCGTCCATGGTCACAATCACCAGGAAGGTCTCCAGAAGCATGTGCCCTGAGACAGATGCTCCTGAGCAAGCCATCAAGGGAGAGAGTCTTTTGTCGACTGGTCTAGATCTATCCTCTAAAACAGATCTGAATGGTCTTCGTTCCATTGTCTGAGCATGCATAACTGCAGAGCTCTGAAATGGAATCGAGCAAAGGCAATGATGTGCATAGAATCGACCATCAGACCAATTACCTCCATACATTGAGCTACTGACGGTCGAACAGTAGGCTAAAGAGAGAGGCAAGAGGAAAGAATCTTGGATTTTCCGACCTCTGTCAGAAAAATTTTCATAGATAGGGAATCTATTATGGTTCCTAAGAAAATCACCCTTGTAGCTGGAACAAGGGAACTCTTCTCCAGATTCACTTTCCATCCAGGGGAATGTAGAAAAGACAACAAGACCTCTGTATGACAGTTTGCTTGTTGAAAGGATGGCGCCTGAACCAATATGTCATCCAGGTAGGGGGCCACTGCAATTCCCAGAGACCTGATCCCTGCCAAGAGAGCCCCCAGAACCTTTGAGAAAATTCAGGGAGCTGTGGCAAGGCCAAATGGAAGAGCCACAAACTGAAAGTGTTTGTCTAGAAAGGTTAATCTCAGGAACTTGTGATGATCCCTGTGGATAGGAGCTTGAAGATACACATCCTTCAGATCTATGGTTGTCATGAACTGACCCTCTTGGACCAAAGGAAGAATGGAATGAATGGTTTCCATTTTGAAGGATGGTACCCTGAGAAACTTGTTGAGACACTTTAGGTCTAAAATAGGTCAAAAGGTTCACTCTTTTTTGGGAACCACAAACAGATTTGAATAGAATCCTAGACCCTGTTCCCTTACTGGAACTGGAACAATCATTCCCAGGGAGGAAAGGTGTTCAATGCAGTTCAAGAATGCCTCTCTTTTTACCTGGTCTGCATATAATCTTGAGAGGAGGGATCTGCCCCTGGGAGGGAAAGTTTTGAATTCTATTTTGTAACCCTGAGATACTATGTCCACAGCTCCAGGATCTGGGACATCTCATATCCACGCTTGACAAAACAGGGAAAGTCTGCCCCCCACTTGATCCAATCCCGGATCGGGGCTGACCCTTCATGCTCTCTTAGACTCAGCTGAGGGTTTCTTTGATTGCTTCCCCTTATTCCAAGATTGATTGGGCTTCTAAGAAGACTTGGACTTTTCCTGCTTGGAAGAGGGAGAGGAAGACTTTTAACCTTTGAAGTAACGAAAGGAGCGAAAATTACTTTGACGTCCTTTAGGTCTGTTCTTCTTGTCTTGTGGTAGAAGAGCCCCCTTTCCACCCGTAATATCAGAAATTATTTCTGTCAGACCAGGTCCAAACAAGGTCTTACCCTTGTAAGGAAGTGTCAGAAGCTTGGACTTGGAGGTAACATCAGCTGACCAAGATTTTAGCCACAAAGCCCTGCGGACTAAGACAGTGAAGCCAGACATCTTGGCTCCCAGTCTAATAACTTGAATGTTAACATCAGAAATAAAGGAATTGGCTAGTTTGAGAGCCTTAATCCTATCTTGGATCTCCTCCAACGGAGTCTATACTAAAATTGATTCTGACAAGGCGTTGCACCAATAAGATGCCGCAATTGCTACTGTGGCAATTCAAACTGCAGGTTGCCATTGAAAACCTTGATGAACATACATCTTTTTTAAATAAGCCTCCAGCTTTTTGTCCATGGGATCCTTAAAGGAGCAGCTATCCTCTATAGGGATCGTCGTTCTCTTAGCCAGAGTAGAAATAGCCCCTTCTACTTTAGGCAACGTGCGCCATGAATCTTTAATGGAGTTAGCATCAGGAAACATCTTTTTAAAGACGGGAGACGGGGGAAAGGAATCCCTGGCTTCTCCCATTCCTGTGAAATAGTCTCCATCACATGGTCTGGAACAGGAAACACTTCCACAGAGGAAGGAACATCATAGTATTTATTAAGTTTACTAGACTTCTTAGGGTACAACAGAAGTATCATCCAAAGTAGCCAATACCACCTTTAACAGTACACAAAGGTGTTCAAGCTTAAATCTGAAGTTTACTTATTCAGTATCAGATGAAGGAATAATACTGTCCGAATCTGATATTTCACCCTCAGAGTCTACCGACATATACACCTCATCAGACATATGAGATAGGGCAACCTGCATAGCAGTAGGTGGAACAGAAACCTTACTGTCTGAATGTCTCTAATTTTCCTCTTGCGTTTTCCCAGCATAGGAAAAGCAGATAATGCCACAGATACCGCAGAAGATACCTGTGCAGCAAAATCTGCAGGCAAATAAACTCCTCCATGAGGCTGAGAGGAACTGCAAGGCACTGTATGTGACGCCATAGAGACATTGGGCTCAGAGGGCAAAAATGTATCTTTAAATTGGTCCATGTCCATAATACTAAATAAAAAAATCCCCAAATTGTAGAAATGTTGTAAATACACTGTCACTTTAAGAATTTTTAAGACCACAGCCACTTAACGGTATGCAAAAATTCTTTAAAATAATAAACCAATCAGGGCCCCTACACCTCAGACAGGCTGAAGTGCCTTACCGTAACACTTATACACAATTTGGCTGCCAGATTTCCCAACCGCGGTCCTCAAGTACCCCCAACAGGCATGGTTTTCATTATAGCTGAACCAGTGCACAGGTGAAGTAATCAGCTAATCAATAACCAACCTGCTCTCATCCATTAGCTGATTATTTCACCTGTGCTCTAATTCAGCTATAATGAAAACCAGGACTGTTGGGGGTACTTGAGGACCGCGGTTGGGAAACACTGAATAGTAGATCGACACTGAAGAGACTGAAATTCAATGACGCTACTCCACTCCATGAATATCCGCCAGCAGAGAGAAGTCACATGACCGGCAGAGAGAGGCAACTACGCCACAAGTAAAAGGCGTGCATTTCCCTCTACCTAAAACACAGGAGCTTAATTTACACAAAGGCTCAAGCAGTCTGTCAGTTAACCTGTTCTAGCTAAGCAAGCAAAGAAACCCAACTGCCAAATTTTAAGTTTATACATAAATCCCTGTATAAAACATAAGCCACACACATACTAATAAAGTGTTTCAACAAAATTAGCCCAAAGAGGAAAAATGTCCCAATAAAAGGAAGATTATTTATGTAAGTGCGAGCGGACATGATACGATGTAGCGTATCCTGTCCGTCGCACATCGATAAATGCTGTCGGCATTTATCATTGCACCAGCAGTTCTTGTGAACGGCTGGTCCAATGCCGCCCCCTGCAGATTTGTGGCCAATCGGCCGCTAGCATGGGGTCTCAATCAACCCAATCATAGTCAATTGGGTTGATTTCTGTCCGCCGCCTCAGAGCAGGTGGACAAGTTAAGGAGCAGCGGTCTTTAGACTGAAGCTCACCGGAAACACGGGGCACCAAGCTCCATACGGAGCATGAAAAATGGACCCCATAGTCTCAACATACATAATGTGACTGCCCACTGCCAAAGAAAATCATATAAAGGATTTAAAAATGGCCATATCTACTGCATATGGCATATTCTTCTGAAGTGCAAGTCTACAAGACCTAGAAGAAGACCTGCAGTCTAGCTGTCCAGCATCAATTTATTTAAAAATTCACAAACAGTTAAAAGCCACTTACTAGATAAACAATCTACAATTGCATCAAAGATGGTCCGTTCATGCACAGACTCTGTTGACCATCTGTTTGGAGACACTGAAGGACCACCAAGTAGACTTTTTTGATGTGATTGCAGATTGTTTATCTAGTAAGTGCATTATTAATTATCTGTGAATTCTAAATTGCAAAAGATCTAAAGTAGAGCACAAAATATTGCTTTCGCTAAATCGATATTTGCACTCCACTTTGTAATACCAGCGCATGCAAATGTTGCACGGAGTATTAGCACTCATGAGAGCGTGCTTCCATAGACTCTAATAGGAGCCTCGTTCTCATGCAGTCAGACACGGCATGAGAACTTAACGAATGGGCAGCAAATTGAAATATAAATTAATATGAATATATACATATATTAAAGGGCCAGTCTAGTCAGAATTAAACTTTCTTGATTTAGATAGGGCATGTCATTTTAAACAACTTTCCAATTTACTTTTTTCATCAAATTTGCATTGTTCTCTTAGTATTCTTAGTTCAAAGCAAAAACGAGGTAGGCACATATGCTAATTTCTAAGCCCTTGAAGGTCGCCTCTTATCTGAATGCATTTGACAGTTTTCCCCAGCTAGAGGGCGTTAGTTTACATGTGCTATGTAAATAACATTGTGCTCATGCCGGTGGAGTTATTTAGGAGCCAGCACTGATTGGCAAGTCTGTCAAAAGCACTGAAATAAGGGGGCAGTCTGCAGAGGCTTAGATACAAGGTAATCACAGAGGCAAAAAGAATATTAATGTAACAGTGTTGGTTATACAAAACTGGGGAAGGGGTAATAAATGGATTATCTATCTTTTCAAACAAACATTCTGTTGTAGACTGTCCCTTTAGTATGTGTATATACACATATTAACACATAATATATACTGTATGTATATAAGCCTATACATATATATTTACAGGGAGCACACAGTTTCCCATAGACCGCAATATAAAAGCACTTTTCAGTGCCGGTTATTTTTCTAACACCCCACACCCGCCACTTTTAACCCCTAAAAACTGCTATGTGCAGTTTTTTTATTAAAATAAAAATGCTTCTTTTTTTTTAATTAAAAACTAAAAGACTATTAAATTTGGGGCAAATTGGGGAACATTTAGACATCCGACGCGGAGCAGCCTCTTCTTACGACGTCTTCTTCCCGAATGAAGGTTCCTTTAAATAATGTCATCCAATATGGCATCCCTTAGATTCCGTTGGGCTGATAGAATTCAGCCAATAGGATTGAGCTCACATTCTATTGGCTATTCCAATCAGCCAATAGAATGCAAGCTCAATCCTATTGACTGATTGGATCAGCCAATAGGATGAAAGCTCAATCCTATTGACTGATTGCAACAGCCAATAGGATTTTTTCAACCTTAATTCCGATTGGCTGATAGAATTGTATCAGCCAGTCGGAGTCTAAGGGACGCCATCTTGGATGACATCATTTAAAGGAAACTTAATTCGGGAAGAAGACGTCGTAAGAAGAGGATGCTCCGCGTCGGATGTTTGGAAGATGGAGCCGCTCCGCGCCGGATGGATGAAGATAGAAGATGCCGTCTGGGTGAAGACTTCTGCGGGCTTGGATGAAGACTTCGGCCGCTTGGATGAAGACTTCTGCTGGCTTCTTGGAGGATGGATGTCGCATCTTTAAAACTGTAAGTGGATCTTCAGGGGTCAGTGTTTTTTTAAGGGTTTATTGGGTGGGTTTTAGTTTTAGATTAGGGTTTGAGCTGCAATAGAGCTAAATGCCCTTTTAAGGGCAATGCCCATCCAAATGCCCTTTTCAGGGCAATGGGGAGCTTAGGTTTTTTTAGTTAGGTTTTTATTTGGGGGCGTTGGTTGTGTTTTTTTATTTTCATAGGGCTCTTAGATTAGGTGTAATTAGTTTAAATCTTTGATAATTTCTTTTTTATTTTTGTAACTTAGTGTTTGTTATTTTTTGTAACTTAGTTGTTAGTTTTTTGTAACTTTGTAATTTTTAATTGTAGAATTAAATTATTTGAGTAGGGTTAGGTTAGGTTTTTAAATATATAATATAGTTCATTTAAATTGTAGCTTATTGTAATTTTAGTATAACAGTTAGGGTAGATTAATTATTAGTTTAATATAGTTTAATGTAATTTTAATATAACAGTTAGGATAGGTTAATTATTAATTTAATATAGTATAATTTAAATCTAAAGGTAAGTTTAAATTTATTATAAGATAGGGATGAGTTAATATTTAATATAAAATTAGCGGGTTGTTAGGTTTTGGGGTTAATAGTTTAATTTAGTTTATGGCGATGTGGGGGGCTGGCGGTTTAGGGGTTAATACATTTATTTAGTTGCGGTGGGCTCTGGAAGCGGCGGGATAGGGGTTAATAACGTTATGTAGGTGGCGGCGGTGGCGGGAGCGGCAGATTAGGGGTTAATAAGTATAATGTAGGTGGCGGCGGTGTCGAGGGCGCCAGATTAGGGGTTAATAAGTATAATGTAGATGGTGGCGGTGTTGGGGTGGCAGATTAGGGGTTAATAAGTATAATGTAGGTGGCGGCGGTGTAGGGGGTGGCAGATTATGGGTGTTTAGACTTGGGGTATATGTTATGGTGTTAGGTGTAAACGTAACTTTTATTCTCCCATAGGAATCAATGGGATATCGGGCAGCAGCGAACATGAGCTTTCACTACTTTCAGACTTTCATTGATTCCTATGGCATCCGCCGCCTCTAGGGCGGCGGATTGAAAAGCAGGTACGCTGGGCCGGAATAGTGAATAGTACCTGCTAGGAATTTGTAAACTAGCAAAAGTTGTCAGATAGTGCCGAATTTGCATTCGGAACACCTGTAGTGACGTAAGCATCGATCTGTGTCAGACTGAGACCGGTGGATCATATGTTACGTCACAAATTTCAACTTTTGCCGGTCTGTAGGCTTTGATAATTTAGGGGAATCAAACTCTCCACAATTATGCTGTGGAATTCCAGCGTATTTGCGGTTGACGGCTTGATAAATAGGCCTCTTTGTCTCCAGATACTCTCCATTCCGTCCCCTTCGCTCTGTTCATGACCTCCGACTCTCCTCCTCTCTTGTTACCTCATCACACTCCCGTTTACAGGACTTCTCCAGACTGGATCCCATCTTGTGGAACTCTCTGACTCACTCCACAAGATTCTCCCCTAGTTTTGAAAGCTTCAAGCACTCCCTAAAGACACTAACCTTTCTTTATACCAGTTCATCTCCTCCATTGCTATCCCCTGTACCCCCTTAGCATGTAAGCCTAAGAGTCCAGCTATTTGTAGATCACCTTCTTAAGAGCTAACTACAACAGTGCAACTCTTGGCAGGGCCCTCTACCCATTTGATCCCTATAATTGTTTTGTTGTACTCCGCATTTGTTTATAACGCTGTGGAATCTGTTGGCAATCTACAAATAACCAATAATAATTAAAATAATAATAATCTAGGGAGTGTGGGACAATCACAATGTTTAAACAAAAGTGAGAGGTGTTTAAAATATCTTTAACAATTTAAGCTATTTAACCAGCATGATCTCAAACCCTATTATATTCATCCAATAAATGGTACACTAGCTGGGCAAACCTGCCTACCATGCCTCCTACCTACAGATCAGCTAAGCAACACATACATCAAAAGGTTGATTTATCAAGCTGCGGCAGACAGGGGCACATATACGCGCCCCTGTCCGAGGCAGCACGCCTCTGGCGGGCTGAATTCCCCTGGCGGAATTCAGCATTGCACACGAGCGCTATTTTGCCCTTGGGTGCAATCCCGCCCCCTGCCATGCACAGCCAATCACGCACGGGCTGTCAATCTCCCCAGTCATAATATACCGGGGAGATTGAAATTCCCAACTTTAGAGGTGGAGAATGTTAAATACCGTGCAGGCTCTCTTGTGAGAACCTGCAGTCGTATGGGGTCAAAAGGCTTGCAAAGCCTTTGATAAATAGACCCCTTAAAGCGAGATGATACCCAAATGTTAAAGCATTTGAAAGTTATACATCATAGCTGTAAAAAGCTGACTAGAAAATATCACCTGCACATCTCTATGTAAAACAGGAAGATATTTAACCTCAAAATTTCCTCAGTGGCCACATCCCATTGTAAAAATACTTTAAGCAGCCAATTAGGAGGCTAGTTCCCAGACCTGCAAGGAAGTGTGCACAGTGTTGTTTTTCCTTTTGTAACATGCTGACATGATCTGAAGGTCAACTGTTAACACTTTTATAAGCTGAAGAAATTTGGAGGTAAAATATCTTGCTTTATTACATAGAAATATTCAGGTGATATTTTCCTTTCAGCTTTTTACATGTACGTTGCATCACTTTTAGGTAATTTAGCATATGGGTATTATGTCCCTTTAAGAAGGGTAATATTTTTTGTGTATTTACGTAATGTAATGTTAAAGGGACAGTCTACAATAGAATGTTTATTGTTTTAAAAGATAGCTAATACCTTTATTACCCATTCCCCAGCTTTGCATAACCAACACAGTTATATTAATATACTTTTTACCTCTGTGATTACCTTGTATCTAAGCATCTTCTGAGAGCCCCCTGATGCCTGATCACATGACTTTTTATTTATTATCTATTGACATTGCATTTTAGCCAATTAGTGCTGACTCTTAAATAACTCCACCGGTGTGAACGCAATGTTATCTATATGACCCACATGAACTAGCAGTATCCTGTTGTGAAAAGCAAATAAAAAAGCCTGTGCAGACATCCCAACTCTCCCTGAAGTTCAGGGAGTCTCACTCATTGTAATAGCGGCTTCCTGATGCCCGCAAATGAAATGCAATCTCCCTGAAACTATAAGTACCATGATCTAACGGGGCCCAAATCCGGAAACAGTGTTTCTTTAAGGAATGCCTTTAGATGTGATGATGTCATCAAGCAGGAAGGCGTTGTCACAGCAAGTCTGTCTTTACTTTCAGTGTATTACATGTCTGCCACCCTACCTCCTGCTGTTTGGATGCGGCGATAAGGCTCTTGGGAAGGAGAAGAATCACAGCAGGCAACATTGAGAACTCAGAAAGAGGGCAAAGAGAGTCTGCCCCTGCGAGGGAGGAGATAGACGCCCCTGCTATCAGGTCCTTATTAAACTGACTCTATTGTGAGTACAAAACATAATTACAAATAGCCTCTCAAACTCAAAATCACACACGCTTCCAGACAGAAAATCCGAAAGTCATACACGGACAACTATACTGAGTACTTCACAAGATGGGACGCTATGGAACCCTTAAAGCATGCATCAGTAACCAAAAAAGCCCCCACTAATTTTAATAAAATAAAAAACAAATATTACCTTATTTACTGCACGTAATTAAACTTCGTATTCGTATACACAAATATTTGAGCATTCAGCAAGCATACGATCACTGGAAAATAGGTTTGTTGTATGTGGTTATGCAATAAAGCTAATTTTTTTAATGTGAGTTTAGTGGGAAGCTACTTTAATGATAAGTCACTATAAAACATAGGGGGCGGTGCGCAGTGCAGTAGCCGGTGAAGCTACCTCCCTGAAATGAGTTTTTGCAGGTTGTTATGTCTGCATGTGAGAAGAGACTGTCTGTAGTGGCCTAGAAAAAGGCAGAAATTTAGAGGTTTAAATGTTATAAAGTATATTAATATAACAATGTTGGTTGTGCAAAGTTGGGGAATGGGTAGTAATGGCGTTATCTATCTTTTTAAACAATAACAATTTTAGTGTTGTCTGTCCCTAAAAAAATTTGATACAAGAGAAAAAGAGTTCCAAGGAGCACCGGGTGTGAATAAAAATGTACTTTATTTTGAATTCTTTAAGAACATTGGGGTATCACATAACCCCAGGGTAAAACTGAGGTTGTTTTAAGCAGAAAATAGACAGGGGGCTAGGAGTACGGCGTGTAGCCGAAACGCGCCAACCTGTCTATTTTCTGCTCAAAACAACCTCAGTTTTACCCTGGGGTTATGTGATACCCCAATGTTCTTAAAGAATTCAAAATAAAGTTGATTTTTATTCACACCCAGTGCTGCTTGGAACTCTTTTTCTCTTGTGTCTAATGGCGGCGAGTGAGCACGGGTAAAGATGAATACCTGCAAGGGCCTGTAGTTCTCTGGAGAGAATCAGAACCACTGAATGCTGTGGGAGCAGAGGTTGCACCTAAGTGACGGAGGTGAGCGTCCTGGAGTCTCCCCCCACAGAGGGGTGAACAGAGGTCGGGTCTACGGAAGGCTTGACATGCAAGGGGCTCTGCTGGCAGTAAGGACAAAGGTGCACGGCTCTGGATCTGTAACAGTAAGTTAGCATTTTTTGCTACTGTGGTTTCACGTTATTTCCACTGCTTTGCAGAAAGGGAGGTGCTTTCATCGCAAACTGAGGGGACAGACTGTAAGCATTGTATAATCTTGCTCTGATTAGAGTTACATGCAGTTAAAAGGCCCTGTGGATACGGTTGTGTAAGATACCTCATTTTTTCCCTATTTTTCATATATCCTTTAAATTTGACTGCAGCCAAATGGAAGCATAATATAATAATACCAGTGACTGCAGAACAATATTCAAAGGATAAGGCAAACAATGGCCAAGATTACAAGTCGCGCATATGACATTTCCGCACACGATATGGTCTTTTCGCAAATCAATTTCCGAGAGAGAGAGAGAGAGAGATATTTTGCAACTTGTAATAGCTGCGCAACCCCAAATGCGAAAAAGCCATAATGTGCGCTGTGTTTTCGCACTTTTAAAAGTCAGCAAGCTAAAAAACAATAGTATTACCATATAAATAGACAGAACCAATAAAAGTAGATGATTCAGTAGTATCTATTATGACAGAATTAATTAAAGAGACATTGAAATCCTTTTTGTTTTCTTGCATCTATAAATGGATGTTAAAATATATTACATGTAGCGCTTGGAACAAGACTAAAAAATTAGAGTTCAATAGCAGATCTATGTTCTTGTAAGTAAAAAAACCTGAAAAGTGAAATGACATTTATATTTCTAGGAAGCCTACCCCTTTAAAAAAATAAATCCTATCTAACTCTCTGTTATGTTCTGTTTCTAGCAACAAATATATTTTGCCCTTTTTTAAAGGGAAATTAAACCTAAAAAAAATATTTCATGACTCATTTTTACACAGCTTTCCAATTTCCTTCTATTATCAATTGAGATTCATGCTTTTGGTATCCTTTGTTAAAGGTGGAGCAATGCACTACTGGGAGCTAGCTGAACACATCGGTAAGCCAACAAGAGGCATATATGTGCAGCCACCAATTAGCAGCTACCTCCCAGCTGTGAGCCTACCTAGGTATGCTTTTCAACAAAGAATTCCAAGAGAACTAAGCAAATTAGATAATAGAAGTAAGTTGGAAAGGTGTTTAAAATTGTATGTTCTATCTGAATCACAAAGGAAAATTTTTGGGTTCACGTCCCTTTAAGTTAGTCTTTTGTATCATTGCCAACTACTTATTTGAACCACTAATATATTTCTATATAGTAATGACAGTTTCTTTCCTTGCATCCATGTCCCTTTGTGTGCATATTGATATGTTATTTGCTATAGGAGCTGCTGCCTGGCATTAAGCACAACTTTATATTTTGTTGTCATTTAAGTCACACTTTTATATATGGGGGAAATTTCACTAAAGAAAAAAGTCAAATCTTTTACTCATCTGCTGCAATTTCTTACTCACCCAGCACCATTGGACTAGTGGGAATCTCAAGCATTGTGAGATGTGCAGTTGTTTTGCATTCGTAACGAAAAACAGAGATCCAAATGAATGCACCAACTTCATTTACAGGGACACAAGTCAAAATTATGATTGATGATTCAGATAGAGCACAGACTATTTAGTTATATGTATATACATGTATGTATGTGTGCACATACATATTTACACATATAAACACAGAAATACAAGACACGTATAGACATATACACAAATATATAGACACTTATACTTACAATTGGAGCCCTTCCCAGGCAAACACATTGGCCTCTATTTAACAAGCTCCGAACGGAGCTTGATGGCCCCTGTTTCTGGCGAGTCTTCAGACTCGCCAGAAACAGCAGTTATGAAGCAGCGGTCACAAAGACCGCTGCTCCATAACCTGTCCGCCTGCTCTGAGCAGGCAAACAGACATCGCCGGAAATCAACCCGATCGAGTACGATCGTATTTAGCGAGGTCTGTTGGACCTGATCCGCACTGTCGGATCAGGTCCGACAGACCTTGATAACTTGGGGCCATTGTCATATACCATATCCCTTGTTAACCCTTTTAAAACATTTTTATCAATGCTAAAACTATATTTTTTTTAATTAAAAAGTATATATATGAATGTAATACTTTATCTTATTATGTTTTTAATGTGTTTTGTGATTTATTTTTTAACCCTTACACTTCAACTTAACTTTAAGTAGCGCCAAATATTCAAGCACAATTTCGGCTTGCGCTCTAGCGCAACCTATAACTAATATGAGCGATTTTTAGTGCGGTCAAGATATCCATTAAATCTTTAAGTTGCACTACAGCGATGTTGATCACGCTAACCCTTCTTCTGTTTTACCATAGACTTGTAAATATCAGTTCTACTGCTTATTGCATTCTGTGCTATCATTAGCGCCACTTGTAATCTAGCCCATTATTGGGATTGTATAGTACAGTTTTCTCTTCTTTAAGAAGTGTGTTTCTCTTGGCAGTTGCATCATCATGATTGTGAGTTAAGTATTTGCTATTCAGTCTTTGTTTGCTTAAATCCGCAATCTTACAGTTATAGAAATGCTCACTGTTCTGTATACTGAGAGAGTGGTTTGGAAATCACTGTCTGTACAGTTGATTTTTTTAAAACCCGGCCTATTTACAGTGATTTCTGCAACTTTGGGCTATCTGTAAAACCACTCACCATTTTCACAATTTACATAAATGATCAAACGTGCCCAGTACATCCATCATGCCCATATACAAATGGTATTCATATTGTTTAACACATAGGGGTCAATTTATTAATGTGCGAGCAGACATGATACAATGTAGCGTATCATGTCCGCTGCACATCGAGAAATGCCGATAGCATGTGCTGTCAGCATTTATTATTGTACCTGCAGATTTGTGGCCAATTGGCCGCTAGCAGGGGGTGTCAATCAACCCGATCGTATTCGATTGGGTTGATTTCTGTCCGCTGCCTCAGAGCAGGCACACAGGTTATGGAGGTTATAAAGACCGCTGCTTTATAACTTCTGTTTCCGGCAAACCTGAAGGCTCGCCGGAAACACGGGGCATCAAGCTCCGTACGGCTCTTGATAAATTGACCACTTAGCATAAAGGCCACTTTATCCAATTCCAAAACACACACACACACTTACTCCATTAACCCACTTGGTATTTCAGTGATCAGCATCCATTATCGTCAGTTCCGAATATCGTGTGGGAAAATGGAGATCAAATCTTGTTAACGATGTCGGCTGTATTTGACTCAGAAAGATTGTGATCACTTTGCTAACAAAACAAAAATGGATGCTCCCATTTTTCCATCACTGAAAAAAATTTAAAGATTGGAATCGACTCCATGCAATCAACAGTGCAGTAATAAAATGCTGTAACATATAAACGCATTTTCTGTTTGCACTTTTTATATCTCTTTAAAGGGTTAAATAATCAGTTACATCAAGCAAAAATACAATTGTTTACAAAATCTTTATAAACATCTAAACTGGTGCCCTCTAAAGTATTTATATTACAAAGCGATCGTTACTGTATAAAATAAAACAATATCGCTGTAACAAAGCACATGTGTGATATAGAAAGCTCTTGTATAACAACTATAAATGATTTTTTATGTTGGTCCAATTCTGTACAAAGAATTCACAACACTTAAAAAAGGGGCGTCCTGAAATAACTAAGTCTGACATATTTTTTTATTTCTTCAAAACAACACAGAGACTCTGACCGAATTTGGTAATGAAGTGCAGGTCTGTCTAGTATTTCTCTCACAAAGAAAGAACCAATTGTACCAATAAATGCTATAAATATGGATTCGCTGGCAATTACAATGACAATTATCTTATTTCTAAAACATAGTTATTAAAGTGACATCCAAATCTTTTTTTATATATGCATAAAAGTCAACAGTAGTTAAAGGGACATGCCACCCACATTTTTTCTTTTATGATTTAGAAAGAGAATGCCATTTTAAACATCTTTCTAATTTACTTATGTTATCTAATTTGTTTTATTCTCTTGATATTCTTTGATGAAAAGCATATCTAGATATGCTCACTAGCTGCTGATTGGTTGCTGCAAATAGAAGCCTTGTGAGATTGGCTCACCATGTGCATTGCTTTTTCTTCAACTAAGGATATCTAAAAAAGGAAGCAAAATAAATAATGGAAGTAAATTGTAATGTTGTTTAAATTTCTATTCTCTATCTGAATCATGAAAGAAAGATTTTGGGTTTAGTGGCCCTTTAAGCAATTATTTGTAAAATACTGCAAACAAAAACATGTTTTTACAGCATTTAAAACTTGTCACTTCGTAAGTGGTTTGTTTTGCAGTTCAGGGACATACCCTTTAAAAAGCATTCTTTAGCTCTGCTGTTGCGGCCAATTATGATCTGATATAAATGTACTACTACACCAATCAAGTCATCACTGTGCAGAATGTAGCTTCTGAAGAACATTTCACAGAAATATAAATATTAAAAAACAATACACTACTGGGAGCTTGCTCAACACATCAGTTACGCATCAGGTGAGCCAATGATAACAAGCAGGGCCGCCACTAGGAATTTTGGGGCCCCTGACTTAACCATTGATCAGGCCCCCCCCCCCCCCCCCTTGACATGTGCAATTTTTGACCAAGTTACTAAAACGTATATGCACTTTATTCTTAAGTGTCTATTTAAACTTTTTGTAAAGGTAGTAACATACAAACACACAGACACACTCATACACTGAAACACACACTCACACTCACACATAAGGATTCACATATAGACACTCTAGTAGACACGCAAAGAAACACACTCAGACACAGACACCCAAACAGACACTCAGCACTTGTTTACATTGACCTGACAAGTAATGAGGTAGACTAAAGTTTTGTAAAAAAAAAAAGGAGATTTGATTATCTTTTTGTAAAGGAAGATGCCAACTAAATGATGACAACAGCATGCAGTGGCTGAAAGGAAGGGCCCTGAACTGCCTAAACAATAATTTAAAGGTTAAATGATGGATTGGTGACTTCCGGAAAGGTCTTATTAGTCTCAAAGTCTGTAGAAAGATGTGAATAATCAGTAGTAAGGTCAAAATGTCCTAAAAAGGAACAGACAATGGACACACACACACACAAACTCAAACTTGCACATACACCCAAGGAAACACCGACAGAGACAGCCTCAGAAAATACACAAAGACACACACACACAGAGAAACTCACAGAAAGCACACAAAGACATACACACACAGAGACAACCACATAAAACACAGAAAGACATACATACACACACCCTCACTGAGACATGCACAGAAAACACACACCCTCACAGAGACATCCACAGAAAACACAGACATACACACCCACCCTCACAGAGGCATCCAGAGAAAATACACAAAGACAAACATACACACGCCCTCACAGAGACACCCATAGAAAAAACTCAAAGACATATGCACACACCCTCACAGACATCCAAAGAAAATGCACAAAGACATACACACCCACCCTCACAGAGAGACCCACAGAAAAAAATACATACACACTCATAGAGACACAAACCAAAGCACAAAGACATAAAGACAGACACCCACAGAAACACTCACAGGAGGAAACATTGATGCACCTTGCATCCTCTAAATCAACGTTGTGTGACATGCATGATAAAAAAAAATGCAGAAATTAAGAGATCACTTTTTAAAGAATCATATTTGTAAATGTGCAAACAAAAATAATTCTGTGAATTCAAAATTGTACATTAATGATCTGGGTAGATGGCTAGATGAAGAAAAGTACTTTTAAAAGGTTGACACATGTTTGTTTTTTCCCCATTTTCCCCAACCAAAAGCACCACTTCAAATATAGTGTACAAATGTTCCCATCTGTCAGCTGTACTTATGGATTTTGAAAATGCTGTACTCTATATGGTCTTGGTGGAGCCATAAGCTGTGGTACTCATACTATTAGATCTGGTTAATTGCAGGATTTAGGCTTGTTGGTATGTATTTCAAAATTAAGTCAGCTGTAGTGTAAACTGAACAGTTTTAAGTTAACCTGTCTCATTTCAAACACTGAGCAATCTTAGTCTGCGAGTATAACATTTTATGCAGATGTAAAAATCTTAGATAAAATGCCTCCTTTCATCTGGAAAGTCCTTGCATAAAGTGGCAGTAAACTGGAATGTAATATATATATATATATATATATATATATATATATATATATATATATAAAAATGCATATCTGCCAAAAGGGCACCTGTGTATTGAGGAGGAAACATTTCTGCATGGTTTTAAATATAGAATTTCTACAGCATTGTCAAATAATCATAAATACACTGCTGCTAAAAAAAAATGTTTTTATAGACCCCTGGCCCCATCATACAACTACTACCACACTGAAGTTACAATCCGAAATTGCACAAAGAAATAAAAAACATTTGCTAAATAAGTCCTACCCTCTCTGCAAATGAAAGTGATCTGCCGTCTGACTCAGGCACACACTGTACAAACAAAGTGCCGAGTCTGTCTCACACTGTGCATAGTGGTTTAGTGCACACTCAGAAATCCTCTCAAATGCTAATACTTTGCTCCTTGTAATAAAATTTCCCGCGCTCAATTAGTACTCTGCTGTAGTACCCACTAGTTCTTGCCTCATGGGGCCCCCCTGGCCCATTGGGCCCCTGACAGGAGTCACCCCTGTCACCCCCTGATGGCGGCCCTGATAACAAGTTTATAAGTGAAGCCACCAATCAGCAGTTAGCTCTCAGTAGTGCATTGCTGCTCCTTAGCCTACCTAGGTATGCTTTCTACAAAGGATAGCAAGAGAACAAAGTAAGTTAGATAATAGACGTAAATCGAAAGGTTGTGTAAAATTACATGCTCTTGGGATCTGGTTCTGGGGGTGGAGTCTGAGTACAGGCCACGCAGTGCTCGCTCTCTGTGCTCCCAATTACGCTGTTGGTGGAAATTGCTTGCTGAAGCTCTGAGGCCTGCGTGAGAGGGGGGCGCTGGACGAGGGGAGGCTGGAGATCGCTGGACAAGGCGGCTGATCAGAGGGATCTTAGTGCACGCTGTGAACACTGCTTGGAACTAAGAGAAGGAGTCATCCTAGAAGCAGGGAAGTCTCACCTCGGTTCCTCCTCCCACTGGTGCTGCGAGCGGAGGACCGAGTGAGCCCCTGCACATCACCTTTTTCTGGAGCTCTTCTTGATTCCAGCTCTAAGCGAGAGCCTTCTAAGGTACTGATAAAAAATTTCACACCACTGTACATTTCACTACGATTACATTGAGTGCCTCCTACCCCCATCCCTTGCGGGTGTGGTGTGAGAGGGGGACACCTAATGAGAAAAGGCTGAGGCTGAAGACTCATAGCTGAGTTTATTGTTAAGAGGGAATTTTACTGTAGCTCATGATAAATGCCGTAACCCCAAGAAGAGACATCCAAGAACTAGCAGGCTGTATCTTGGTTTCTCCTCCCAGCGGTGCTGCGAGTGGAGGACCGAGTGAGTCTTTGTAAACCTCTTATATCCAGCCGGGTAAGATTCTCTGGGGTTTCTTTTAACACTTCGGCAGTGACTGAAGATCCTTTAGTACCGCTGTACGTCACAAGGTGCTGTCTTAAACCTCTTCCTCTGATTTGTTAATCTTGTAGTAATTTCATATACAGCACATATCCACAGGAAGGGTACACTACTAAGGAGACTTTCATATACCAAAAGGTGGAAAAGAAAATAGAAAGGAACTTTGTAAAAAATTCCTTCAACTCATTGCAGTACAATTGTTGTTGGATGAAATTTGTATAAATTTACTCCTCTGCACTCAATCTCTCATATATCCTGCGCCAAGAAGAAAAGGCCATACTGTATTTATTAATCAAAGAGAAGCTCTTATATGTTGTTTTTTGTATAAATGAGGAATATCTATATCTTCTTCTTTTTTGGCTTTATATTTATGCTCCCTTAGTAATGGTTGTTAGGACTAAGGTGACTTTGTGAAATCTTAAGGTGTGATTGTGTGAAATCTCCCACACTTATTCATTACTTATTCCATATTTATGTCACACTTATTCATCCTTCATTAACTATAGGAATATATATTTAACAATAACAAGTGGGGTGTGCTATATAACATAGCCAAACATATTAGTAGTGAACAGCAATTCTTGGTTAAATAAACCTTTAAAATCCTCTTGCATATCTTATCTATGCTAACTCCCTTACACTATTTAAGCCTTATTTAATAATTGTGCTTTGGGAGGCTAATAAGAGAGAAAGGGTAAAGTAAAGGACAAGAGAAAACTCTGTCATCTTGTTGCTGGCTCTGCTCCTTAACTCTCCGCTTTAAATAAAACTCTGGTAAAAGGAGGTTCCCACTGAGCTGGAGTAACTCCCTGTTAGACCTAATATAACTGTGTAGTATCCTTTTGCAATAGTGTGGCTTATAACCTCTATTTAATTTCCGCAGTAAAATTCTAACATATTAGCTCCTCTATTTGAATGCCTATATTTATATATTAGGGCTTTGGTGGAAGGAGGGCATCAAAGGCTGTATTACGGTCCTAGGGCCAGTTTTCCATGTAGAACATAAATTGTATTCTGCAATATTTGCTCTATAAAAAAAAAAAAAAAAATACTCTGTCACTGGCCTTAGTGAAACCGTATCTATCTGGTATAATATCCTTATGCAAAGGGAGTAAATTTATAAAGCATTGTCTGCTATAACTTTATCTGATCTTCTTCATCCTCCGTTACTGCTTGTGGCTGGTCTAGTGACTCCCCTCCACTTTTAATTCCTCTTCTTTTTTTTCACAATTCACTAATTCTTGAGCACTCCCTCACGTTCCAGGTCCTATTAACTTTTCACTGCTCCCCTTTTTGTCACAGGGCGGAAATCTCCCTCTTAATTAGATTGCTGTCCCCTTTTTCTATTGCACGCAGTATTTTCACGGCACATGGATAAATTCCTTCACAGTAACTCCAGGACTCCTTCACCAGCCATGGCAGCTAAGCCAAGAGATAGGAGAGCCAAAATCACCACTGATACTTCGGCAGACATGCACCTGGCTCCTGCAAATTTATTACCTACAAATGAGGCGACCAACATACAAGTGTTAGTAACTAACATTTCGGAGGCCTTAACCCCCAAATTTGATGCACTCAGAATTGAGATTAAAAAAGACATCACCCTACTAATGCAAGAAATGAGACACTTTGCTAACAGGATAAATTAAGTAGAGCAAAGGGTGTCAGATCTTGAAGACCTAATCACATCACAGAGTTCAAGTTTAGAAGCTGCCACTGCAACTATTTCTAAAATGCAGGCTAAAATTGAGGACCTTGAAAATCGTTCAAGGAGAAATAATTTTCGGATTATAGGGATACCTGAGGGGAAACAATTTGAAGATATAAGTACATTTATCTCAGAAACACTAGTTCAGCTTCTTAAAATCTCCCCCTCCTATCACCAGATAATAGCTGAAAGAGCACACAGGATTGGAAAACCTCAGATAGATAATAAAGGAAACAGTAGACCCGGACCTGTAATAGCAAGACTTCTTTCAGGATAAAGTCACTTTACTTCAGCACTTTTGCAAGAATCAACCTATTGCTATTAAAGGGACAGTATACACTCATTTTCATATAACTGCATGTAATAGACACTACTGTAAAGAATAAGATGCACAGATACTGATATAAAAATCCAGTATAAAACTGTTTAAAAACTTACTTAGAAGCTGTCAGTTTGGCTCTGTTGAAAAGGCAGCTGGAAAGCCCACTGCAAGTGGCAAATAAGACACTCCCTCCCTCCCCCTTCTTTTGCATATGAAAAGACCCTTTACACAAACAGCAGCAAGCTGGAGAAGGTATATGACGGTATTCACATAAAACTTTGGGGCTTGGTTAGGAGTCTGAAAATCAGAGCAATGTTATTTAAAAATAAGCAAAACTATACATTTATTTTAAAAGAAAAACTTAATGGGCTATATAAATAGATCATCTACAAAACATTTATGCAAAGAAAAAATGAGTTTATAATGTCCCTTTAAGGAAGCTAAAATTATTTTATTCCAAGATTATTCAGCTGGAACAGCAACAAAGAGAAGAAATATGGCCCCTATCTGCACTAAATTTATACAACAAGGCTATCAGGCCTTAATTATATTTAATTATCTATCCCTGAAAATGGAAAGTATATGTCAGAGAGGAAGCTCACTTTTTTGATAATGCACAAGAGGCAGAAAAACTTCTGCAGGAACTAAATCTCTCAGAGCAACTTTGAGTAAGCTTAGTCCACTGATATATAACTTCTTCTTTATAACAGAATGCAGGGTTACATGGGAAGATTTCTCCCCTCCCTCTTTCCTTTTTTTTTTTTCTACTTCCTGCTTTCTTTTTCTCTCTCTCTCTTTTACCCTAGCCGAATGACAAATCTAACAGTTAATTTTAAAATAGTTTCCTGGAATGTGGGAAGCATTACTACCCCTATCAAAAGGAAAGCAATTCTTACCCACCTGAGAAAAACTAACACAGACATAGTATTCTTTCAGGAACCACATCTAACCCTGGAGGGAGCAGAATCCAGAACCCTGATTTAAGGGATTTTACCTGTTTGTCCAAGACCCACAAAACGATATCAAGAATCTATCTCTTTTTATTGATGAAAGACTATGTACAATGAAGGTAAAAGCAAGAGTAATGCCTATTTTTTTATCAGATTATGGACCTATTTCCTTAGATTTTCAGTTGAACCACCCTAAATTTAAACTCTCACGATTTTATTTCCCTTCCTTTCTCGCATCTGATTTAAAATTCAAGATCTGGCTTAAGAACAAATTTAATGACTACACCCATTTCAATCACGAATATAAATATCGCCCTATATTATTGTGGGAAGCTGCTAAAGCAGTATTAAGAGGTGAAATTATTGCATACAACTCCATGGTAATCAGGAAACGATAATGAGAGAGAGATAATTAATTAAATAAGTAACAAATTATTACAACCGATTCCTGTTCGAAAAAAAATCCAGTTAATTGGGCAAAGTACATTAGAATGATAGAGACACATTTGCACTCTACCAGGAAACCCAAAAAGACCTAAAGCTTCAATCTAAACTATATAGGTACGGAAACAAGTCTGGGAAATTACTAGCTAAATTGGTAAAAAACCATAAAAAGTCACCCCTAATTGAGAAACTCCACTCCAAAGGGGAAGTCTCTCTTTAAAATTGAAGAATTATCTGATGTTTTTGTGAAATATTATCAAGAAATATATGCCTCTAGAAACTCAGACGCAGGACAGGCTGAAGATTTCTGGAGTAAAATCACCTACCTAAAGGGACACTGAACCCAAATTTTTTCTTTTGTAATTCAGAACTTTCTAATTTACTCCAATTATCAATTTTTCTTCGTTCTCTTGCTATCATTATTTGAAAAAGAAGGCATCTAAGCCTTTTTTTGGTTTCAGTACTCTGGACAGCACTTTTTTATTGGTGGATGAATTTATCCACCAATCAGCAAGGACAACCCAGGTTGTTAACCAAAAATGGGCCGGCATCTAAACTTACATTCTTGCATTTCAAATAAAGATACCAAGAGAATGAAGAAAATTTGATAATAGGAGTAAATTAGAAAGTTGCTTAAAATTTCATGCTCAATCTGAATCACAAAAGAAAATTTTTGGGTACAGTGTCCCTTTAACAAGAACTGCTGAATCAGTAGAGACCCTTAACTCCCCAATCACAAAAGAGGAAATAAAGAAAGTTATCTCTGACCTTGCAATGAATAAAGCACCAGGGCCTGATGGGCTACCCAATGAGCTTTATAAAATCCTATCGTCAGAGATTACAATATATCTCTGCAAACTTTATAATCATATGTATATTAATGGTGAACCTCTGGCTACTTCCTTTTCCGCTCCATACACAACTCTAATTCTTAAGAGTGGGAAATATCCCACCCAGAAAGAGTCATATAGACCTACTAAACTCGGACTATAAGATATTTGCCTCAATTCTTCTCCAAAGACTCCAGGTAATACTTGCTAATTTTATTCACAAAGATCAAGCAGGGTTTTTAAACCTACAAAATCCCTCAGTGAAAATTATAGAAGTTCTGGTTGTGTCAGAGTACTATGGTAATACTAAGACATCTGCGCAAGGGGGAAGAGAGGAAATCCCTGACCTAGCTGTTGTTTCAATTGATGCAGAGAAAGCATTCAACTCGGTACACTACGATCATCTCTTCTCCTCTCTAGCTAAATTTGGCTTCAGAGGAGACTTTCTTAACTTTATCAAAAGTTTATATAATAAGCCCCATACGAAAATGATAGTAAATAACACTCTGTCCCCACAAATTATACTGGGCAGAGGAACTCGTCAGGGATGCCCTCTCTCCCATCTCCTCTTCAATCTCTGTATTGAGCCATTAGCAAATATGATCAGACATCAACTAGAGGGTATTAAAATAGGCAAACAAGAGCTCAAAATCGCTCTCTTTGTCGATGATATACTTATTTATCTGTCAAATACTAAAACTAACTTACCTAAACTTCTTCAGATCATAAGTCAATTTGGGTCATTTTCTGGTTATAAAGTTAACACTGCAAAATCAGAACTTCTTTAGTTCAGAAAAAATTGTAATTCTCCTTCTAATATCCCTTTCTGAACGGTTAAAGACTCATTTAAATATCTAGGGATCCTAATCCCAAGTAAGCCAGGTGATCTGTACAATCTTAATATACCCCCGGTCATTGCAAGTTTCAGGGAGAAACTTAGAAGCTGGGAAAACCTTCTGCTTTCTATTTCTGGGCAAATTGCTTTATTTAAGATGGTTCTCTTCCCTAAGTTGCTCTATATGTTACAGAATACTGCAATAATACTACTAGAGAGGGACATTTGATTACTTAATAGCATGCTTAGAAGATTTATATGGCAGGATGAAAGACCTGGGATATCGTTGATCAAACTATCTCTTGCAAAGAAGTATGGAGGCTTTGCATTGTCTGACATACGACTATATAATCTTGCTTTTTTAGCAGGCATAGTGGCAGACTGGATCTTCTCCAATAATTATGTCCTGAATAATGCACTTGAGGAAAGTATCTGTGATCCATTTCTTCCACAAGCACTAATTCACTGCCAGCCAAAAGAACTGCCATCTGGTATTAAGAGACTCAAAATGTTTTTCAACCCACTAAAGGCTTGGTGGAAGATAGGAAACCTTCTATCAATAAACTGTAGGGTCTCCCAATACTTACCCCTTACTGGAAACCCAAAATTTCAAGCTGGTCTAAATTCAGTAGTTTTTAAATAATGGCATTCACTAGGGCTGGATAGGATTGTACACTTAATCGATCAAGAGAAAAAATGTATTAAAACATTCTAAGAACTTTAGAATGATTTTAACCTCACCAACAACCTCACCAACACCAAAGAGTTCTTTGCATACCTGAAGGAAGCGAATTGGCATTGGGCCCTGGGTAGCTTGGAAAGCTGGTTTACTCTGGTCATGAAAGGGCACATGTCTATCACTCCCGGTTATCATCTTTTGGGAGCCAGTAAAGGAACTTTTATTCTTGGGAAAACTGCTCATGATTGGAATTTAATGTTACCACAGGATAACATTGACTCTAAATTTATACAAGCATCCATTCATAAAGTATCACAGGCTACTCTCTCGGCTACTTGGAGAGAAGCATATCTTAAACTCCTACATAAATTTTATTTTACTCCCGAAAAACGATACAAGCTTCGAAATCCAAATTTCTATAAATGCCCCAAATGTTCTCTTACTGCCGCAGATCCTTTGCATATGCTATGGAATTGTCCAAGGATCAGACAATTCTGGCATAAATTAGAATTCTGTGTGAATTCATCACTCAAGATCTCCCCTCTGGTACTATTACTGACTCAGGTCTTATTTTTTGTAAAAAAAAAACGTGAGGAACACCAACCTAGTGAAAAACAAAATATATGCTTACCTGATAAATTTATTTCTCTTGTGGTGTATCCAGTCCACGGGTTCATCCATTACTTGTGGGATATTCTCCTTCCCAACAGGAAGCTGCAAGAGGACACCCACAGCAGAGCTGTCTATATAACTGCCACTCCCAGTCATTCGACCGAAGACAAGCAAGAAAAAAAGGAGAAACTATAGGGTGCAGTGGTGACTGTAGTTTAAAAATAAAAAAACACCTTCCTTAAAATGACAGGGCGGGCCGTGGACTGGATACACCACAAGAGAAATATATTTATCAGGTAAGCATAAATTTTGTTTTCTCTTGTAAAGGTGTATCCAGTCCACGGGTTCATCCATTACCTGTGGGATACCAATACCAAAGCTTTAGGACACGGAAAAAGGGAGGGACAAGGCAGGAACTTAAACGGAAGGCACCACTGCCTGTAAGAACTTTCTCCCAAAAATAGCCTCCGAAGAAGCAAAAGTATCAAATTTATAGAATTTAGAAAAGGTATGAAGCGAAGACCAAGTCGTCGCCTTACAAATCTGTTCAACAGAGGCCTCATGTTTAAAAGCCCATGTGGAAGCTACTGCTTTAGTAGAATGAGCTGTAATTCTTTCAGGAGGCTGCTGGCCAGCAGTCTCATAAGCTAAGCGTATTAAAGTTCTTAGCCAAAAAGAAAGAGAAGTTGCCGAAGCCTTTTAGACAACATACAAAGCAGATGTTTGACGAAAATCCTTCGTAGCTTGTAAATAAAACTTTAAAGCACGAACAACATCAAGATTGTGTAATAGACGTTCCTTCTTTGAAGAAGGATTAGGACATAGTGAAGGAGCAACAATCTCCTGATTGATATTCTTATTAGATACCACCTTAGGAAGAAACCCAGGTTTGGTACGTAACACTACCTTATCTGCATGGAAAATCAGATAAGGGGAATCACATTGTAAAGCAGATAACTCCGAAATGCTTCGAGCCGAGGAGATAGCTACTAAAAACAGAACTTTCCAAGATAAAAGCTTAATATCTATGGAATGCAAAGGTTCAAACAGAACCCCTTGAAGAACTTTAAGAACTAAATTTAAACTCCATGGCAGAGCAACAGGTTTAAACACAGGCTTGATTCTAACTAAAGCCTGACAAAACGCCTGAACGTCTGGAACCTCAGCCAGACGTTTGTGCAAAAAGAATAGACAGAGCAGAAATCTGTCCCTTTAAGGAACTAGCTGAGAAACCCTTCTCCAATCCCTCTTGGAGAAAAGATAATATCCTAGGAATCCTGACCTTACTCCATGAGTAACACTTGGATTCACACCAATGAAGATATTTACACCATATCTTATGATAGATTTTCCTGGTGACAGGCTTTCGAGCCTGAATTAAGGTATCAATGACCGATTCAGAAAAACCACGCTTTGATAGAATCAAGCGTTCAATCCTTAAGCAGTCAGACGTTGAGAAATTAGATTTGGATGTTTGAAGGGACCTTGAAGTAGAAGGTCCTGCCTTAGCGGCAGAGTCCATGGTGGAAAGGATGACATGTCCACCAGATCTGCATACCAAGTCCTGCGTCCTATCAAGATCAACGAAGCTCTCTCCTGCTTGATCTTGGCAATCAGATGAGGGAGCAGAGGAAACGGTGGAAACACATAAGCCAGGCTGAAGGACCAGGGCGCTGCTAGAGCATCTATCAGCACGGCCTTGGGATCCCTGTACCTGGACCCATAACAAGGAAGCTTGGCATTCTGATGAGACGCCATGAGATCCAGTTCTGGTTTGCCCCAAAGTTGGATCAACTGGGCAAATACCTCCTGATGGAGCTACCACTCCCCCGGATGAAAAGTCTGCCGACTTAGAAAATCCGCCTCCCAGTTCTCTACTCCTGGGATATGGATAGCTGAGAGATGGCAAGAGTGAACCTCTGCCCATAGAATTATCTTTGAATCCTCCAACATTGTCAGGGGGCTCCTTGTTCCCCCCTGATGGTTGATATAGGCTATAGTCGTGATGTTGTCCAACTGAAATCTGATGAACCTGACCACAGCTAGCTGAGGCCAAGCCTGAAGAGCATTGAATATCACTCTTAGTTCCAGAATGTTTATCGGAAGGAGGGCCTCCTCCTGAGTCCATGAACCCTGAGGCTTCAGGGAGTTCCAGACTGCACCCCAGCCCAGAAGGCTGGAATCTGTCATTACTATAGTCCATTCTGGCCTGTGGAAACTCATTCCCTTGGACAGATGGACCCGAGATAGCCACCAGAGAAGAGAATCCCTGGTCTCTTGATCCACATTTAGTAGAGGGGACAAATCTGTGTAATCCCCATTCCACTGATTGAGCATGCAAAGTTGCAGTGGTCTGAGATGTAGACGGGCAAACGGACCTATGTCCATTGCCGCTACCATTAATCCGATTACCTCCATACACTGAGCCACTGACGGACGAGAAATGGAATAGAGAGCACGGCAGGAAGTTAGAAGTTTTGACAACCTGACCTCTGTCAGATAAATCTTCATTGCTACTGAATCTATCAGAGTTCCTAGGAAGGAAACTCTTGTGAGAGGTGAGAGAGAACTATTTCCTTCGTTCACCTTCCACCCGTGAGATCTTAGGAATGCCAGAACAATGTCCGTATGGGACCTGACGATTTGAAAAGTTGACGCCTGTATCAGGATGTCTTCTAGGTAAGGGGCTACTGCTATACCCCACGGTCTTAGAACCGCCAGAAGGGACCCTAGAACCTTTGTAAAGATTCTTGGTGCCGTGGCTAACCCAAAGGGAAGAGCCACAAACTCGTAATGCCTGTCTAGGAAGGTGAACCTGAGAAACTGATGATGATCCCTGTGTATCGGAATATGTAGATAAGCATCCTTTAAATCAATGGTAGTCATATATTGACCCTCCTGGATCATAGGTAGGATGGTTCGAATAGTCTCCATCTTGAAGGATGGGACCCTGAGAAATTTGTTTAGGATCTTGAGATCCAAGATTGGTCTGAAAGTTCCCTCTTTCTTGGGAACTATAAACAGATTTGAATAGAAGCCCTGCCCCTGTTCCTCCTTTGGAACTGGGTGGATCACTCCCATAACTAGTAGGTATTGAACGCAATGTAAGAATGCCTCTCTCTTTATCTGGTTTGCAGATAATTGTGAGAGATGAAATCTCCCCTTTGGAGATGAAGCTTTGAAATCCAGAAGATATCCCTGGGAAACAATCTCCAGAGCCCAGGGATCCTGGACGTCTCTTGCCCAAGCCTGGGCGAAGAGAGAAAGTCTGCCCCCCACTAGATCCGGTCCCGGATCGGGGGCTACTCCTTCATGCTGTCTTAGAGGCAGCAACAGGCTTTTTGGCCTGTTTCCCCTTGTTCCAAGCCTGGTTAGGTCTCCAGACTGGCTTGGACTGGGCAAAATTTCCCTCTTGTTTTGTAGAAGAGGAAGATGAAGCTGCGCCACTCTTGAAGTTTCGAAAGGAACGAAAATTAGTCTGCTTGGTCCTTAACTTGTTGGACCTATCCTGGGGAAGGGCATGGCCTTTTCCTCCAGTAATATCAGAAATTATCTCCTTCAGTCCAGGCCCAAATAGGGTCTGCCCTTTGAAGGGGATATTGAGAAGTTTAGACTTTGAAGTGACATCAGCTGACCAGGATTTAAGCCATAGCGCCCTACGTGCCTGAATGGCAAAACCTGAATTTTTAGCCGTTAGCTTGGTTAAATGAAAAACGGCCTCAGAAATAAATGAATTGGCTAACTTAAGAGCCTTAAGCCTGTCAAAGATATCATCCAACGGGGTCTCTACCTATAAAGCCTCCTCCAGAGACTCGAACCAGAAAGCCGCTGCAGCAGTGACTGGGGCAATGCATGCAAGAGGCTGGAGAATAAAACCTTGTTGTATAAAGATTTTCTTAAGGAAACCCTCTAATTTCTTATCCATAGGATCTAGGAAAGCACAACTGTCCTCGACAGGAATAGTTAGCTAGTGTAGAGACTGCTCCCTCCACCTTAGGGACCGTCTGCCACAAGTCCCGTGTAGCGGCATCTATAGGAAACATTTTCTTAAAAGCAGGAGGGGGAGAGAACGGCACACCTGGTCTATCCCATTCCTTAGTAATAATTTTTGAAAACCTCTTAGGGATTGGAAAAACATCAGTGTAAACAGGCACTGCAAAGTATTTGTCCATTTTACACAATTTCTCTGGGACTACAATGGTGTCACAGTCATACAGAGTCGCTAAAATCTCCCTGAGCAACAGGCAGAGGTGTTCAAGCTTAAATTTAAATGCTGTCATTTCAGAGTCAGACTGAAGTAACGCCTTCCCTGAATCAGAGAAGTCACCCACAGATAGAAGCTCTCCTGCTTCAACTTCTGCACATTGTGAGGGTATATCAGACATAGCTACTAAAGGGTCAGAGAGCTCTGTATTTGTTCTAGCTAGACATGTGCGGTTCGTTTCGGATTAATTCGGAAATTCGGTAAATTCGGTAAATTCGGAGATTCGGATCGATTCGGATTTCCGAATTAAAATACTTCCGAATCTACCGAATGAATCCGAAATAGCTGCCGTATCTCTGAATAAATCCGAATTAGCTCGTTAAGATTCGGCATTTCCCCATAGGAAACAATGGGAGTTTCGGCTGAAAAAAAACTAACACCGCAGCCCCATTGTTTCCTATGGGGAAACACTAAGTCTGCACCTAACACCCTAACATGTACCCCGAGTCTCTAAACACCCCTAATCTAACACTTATTAACCCCTAATCTGCCGCCCCCGCTATCGCTGACACCTGCATTATTTTATTAACCCCTAATTTGCCGACCGAATATCGCCGCCACCTACATTATAGCTATTAACCCCTAATCTGCTGTCCCTAACACCGCCGACCCCTACATTATAGTTATTAACCCCTAATCTGCCTCCCCCAACGTCGCCGCAATCTAACTACAAGTATTAACCCCTAATCTGCCGACCCGATATCGCCGCCACCTACATTATAGCTATTAACCCCTAATCTGCTGTCCCTAACACCGCCGACCCCTACATTATAGTTATTAACCCCTAATCTGCCTCCCCCCAACGTCGCCGCAATCTAACTACAAGTATTAACCCCTAATCTGCCGACCGCAAATCGCCGCCACTATAATAAATGTATTAACCCCTAAACCGCCGCACTCCCGCCTCGCAAACACTATAATACATTTTATTAACCCCTAATCTGCCCTCCCTAACATCGCCGCCACCTACCTACAATTATTAACCCCTAATCTCCCGCCCCCATCGTCGCCGCTACTATAATAAGGTTATTAACCCCTAAACCTAAGTCTAACCCTAACCCTAACACCCCCTAACTTAAATATAATTTAAATAAAACGAAATAAGTTTACTATAGTTAAATAAATGAATCCTATTTAAAACTAAAGACTTACCTGTAAAATAAACCCTAAGATAGCTGCAATATAACTAATAGTTACTTTGTAGCTATTTTAGGATTTATTTTTATTTTACAGGCAACTTTGTATTTATTTTAACTAGGTACAATAGTTATTAAATAGTTAATAACTATTTAATAACTACCTAGCTAAAATAAATACAAATTTACCTGTAAAATAAATCCTAACCTAAGTTACACTAACACCTAACACTACACTATCATTAAATTAACTAAATAAATGAATCATATTTAAAACAAAATACTTACCTGTAAAATAAACCCTAATATAGCTGCAATATAACTAATAGTTACATTGTAGCTATTTTAGCATTTATATTTATTTTACAGACAACTTTGTATTTATTTTAACTAGGTACAATAGTTATTAAATAGTTATTGACTAATTAATAGCTACCTAGTTAAAATAATTACAAAATTACCTGTAAAATAAATCCTAACCTAAGTTACAATTAAACCTAACACTACACTGTCATTAAATAAATTAACTACAAGTACCTACAATTATCTACAATTAAATAAACTAAAGTACAAAACCCCCCCACTAAATTACAAAAAAAAACAAACACTAAATTACAAAAAATAAAAAAATATTACAAGAATTTTAAACTAATTACACCTAATCTAAGCCCCCTAATAAAATAACAAAGCCCCCCAAAATAAAAAAAAATGCCCTACCCTATACTAAATTACAAAAGTTAACAGCTCTATTACCTTACCAGCCCTGAACAGGGCCCTTTGCGGGGCATGCCCCAAAGAAAACAGCTCTTTTGCCTGTAAAAAAAAAACACAATCCCCCCCCCATATTACAACCCACCACCCACATACCCCTACTCTAACCCAAACCCCCCTTAAATAAACCTAACACTACCCCCCTGAAGATCTCCCTACCTTGAGTCGTGTTCACCCAGCCGGGCCGAAGTCTTCATCCGATGGGGCAGAAGAGGACATCCAGACCGGCAGAAGTCTTCATCCAAGCGGGGCAAGAAGAGGTCTTCCATCCATCATACAAGTACCAAAATACAAACAAACACTAAATTACCAAAAATAATAAAATATTACAATAATTTTAAACTAATTACACCTAATCTAAGCCCCCTACTAGCTATTAATATAGCTTCAATATAACTAATAGTTACATTGTAGCTATTTTAGGATTTATATGTATTTTACAGGCAACTTTGTATTTATTTTAACTAGGTACAATAGTTATTAAATAGTTAATAACTATTTAATAACTACCTAGCTAAAATAAATACAAATTTACCTGTAAAATAAATCATAACCTAAGTTACAATTACACCTAACACTACACTATCATTAAATTAACTAAATAAATGAATCCTATATAAAACTAAAGACTTACCTGTAAAATAAACCCTAATATAGCTGCAATATAACTAATAGTTACATTGTAGCTATTTTAGCATTTATATTTATTGTACAGGCAACTTTGTATTCATTTTAACTAGGTTCAATAGCTATTAAATAGATATTGACTATTTAATAGCTACCTAGTTAAAATAATTACAAAATTACCTGTAAAATAAATCCTAACCTAAGTTACAATTAAACCTAACACTACACTATCATTAAATAAATTAACTACAAGTACCTACAATTAAATGCAATTAAAAAAACTAAACTAAAGTACAAACCCCCCCCCCACTAAATTACAAAAAATAAAAAAATATTACAAGAATTTTAAACTAATTACACCTAATCTAAGCCCCCTAATAAAATAACAAAGCCCCCCAAAATAAAAAAAATGCCCTAACCTATACTAAATTACAAAAGTTAACAGCTCTATTACCTTACCAGCCCTGAACAGGGCCCTTTGCGGGGCATGCCCCAAAGAAAACAGCTCTTTTGCCTGTAAAAAAAAACCACAATCCCTCCCCCCACATTACAACCCACCACCCACATACCCCTACTTTAACCCAAACCCCCCTTAAATAAACCTAACACTACCCCCCTGAAGATCTCCCTACCTTGAGTCGTGTTCACCCAGCCGGGCCGAAGTCTTCATCCGATGGGGCAGAAGAGGACATCCAGACTGGCAGAAGTCTTCATCCAAGCGGGGCAAGAAGAGGTCTTCCATCCATCAGAAAAGTACAAAAAAACAAACAAACACTAAATTAGCAAAAATAATAAAATATTACAATAATTTTAAACTAATTACACCTAATCTAAGCCCCCTACTAGCTATTAATATAGCTACAATATAACTAATAGTTACATTGTAGCTATTTTAGGATTTATATTTATTTTACAGGCAACTTTGTATTTATTTTAACTAGGTACAATAGCTATTAAATAGTTAATAACTACCTAGCTAAAATAAATACAAATTTACCTGTAAAATAAACCCTAACCTAAGTTACAATTACACCTAACACTACACTGTCATTAAATTAACTAAATAAATTAATCCTATATAAAACTAAATACTTACCTGTAAAATAAACCCTAATATAGCTACAATATAACTAATAGTTACATTGTAGCTATTTTAGCATTTATATTTATTTTACAGGCAACTTTGTATTTATTTTAACTAGGTACAATAGCTATTAAATAGTTATTGACTAATTAATAGCTACCTAGTTAAAATAATTACAAAATTACCTGTAAAATAAATCCTAACCTAAGTTACTATTAAACCTAACTCTACACTATCATTAAATAAATTAACTACAAGTACCTACAATTAAATACAATGAAATAAACTAAACTAAAGTACAAAAAAAACAAACACTAAATTACAAAAAATAAAAAAAATTACAAGAATTTTAAACTAATTACACCTAATCTAAGCCCCCTAATAAAATAACAAAGCCCCCCAAAATAAAAAAATGCCCTACCCTATACTAAATTACAAAAGTAATCAGCTCTATTACCTTACCAGCCCTGAACAGGGCCTTTTGCGGGGGCATGCCCCATAGAAAACAGCTCTTTTGCCTGTAAAAAAAAACACAATACCCCCCCCCACATTACAACCCACCACCCACATACCCCTACTCTAACCCAAACCCCCCTTAAATAAACCTAACACTACCCCCCTGAAGATCTCTCTACCGTGTCTTCACCCAGCGGGCCGAAGTCTTCATCCGATCGGGCAGAAGAGGACATCCAGACCGGCAGAAGTCTTCATCCAAGCGGGGCAAGAAGAGGTCTTCCATCCATCAGAAGTCTTGATCCAGGCGGCATCTTCTCTGTTCATCCATCCGGAGCGGAGCGGCAGCATCCTGAAGACATCCCACGCAGAGTATCCTCTTCTTTCTTGATCCGACGACTAGGTGACTGTACCTTTAAGTGACGTCATCCAAGATGGCGTCCCTTGAATTCCGATTGGCTGATAGGATTCTATCAGCCAATCGGAATTAAGGTAGGAAAAATCTGATTGGCTGATTTAATCAGCCAATCAGATTCAAGTTCAATCCGATTGGCTGATCCAATCAGCCAATCAGATTGACCTCGCATTCTATTGGCTGTTCCGATCAGCCAATAGAATGCGAGCTCAATCTGATTGGCTGATTGGATCAGCCAATCGGATTGAACTTGAATCTGATTGGCTGATTGAATCAGCCAATCAGATTTTTCCTAACTTAATTCCGATTGGCTGATAGAATCCTATCAGCCAATCGGAATTCAAGGGACGCCATCTTGGATGACGTCACTTAAAGGTACAGTCACCTAGTCGTCGGATCAAGAAAGAAGAGGATGCTCTGCGTGGGATGTCTTCAGGATGCTGCCGCTCCGCTCCGGATGGATGAACAGAGAAGATGCCGCCTGGATCAAGACTTCTGATGGATGGAAGACCTCTTCTTGCCCCGCTTGGATGAAGACTTCTGCCGGTCTGGATGTCCTCTTCTGCCCGATCGGATGAAGACTTCGGCCCGCTGGGTGAAGACACGGTAGAGAGATCTTCAGGGGGTAGTGTTAGGTTTATTTAAGGGGGGTTTGGGTTAGAGTAGGGGTATGTGGGTGGTGGGTTGTAATGTGGGGGGGGGGTATTGTGTTTTTTTTTACAGGCAAAAGAGCTGTTTTCTATGGGGCATGCCCCCGCAAAAGGCCCTGTTCAGGGCTGGTAAGGTAATAGAGCTGATTACTTTTGTAATGTAGTATAGGGTAGGGCATTTTTTTATTTTGGGGGGCTTTGTTATTTTATTAGGGGGCTTAGATTAGGTGTAATTAGTTTAACCCCTTAATGACCGAGGACGTGCAGGGTACGTCCTCAAAAAAAAGGCAGTTAACGCCTGAGGACGTACCCTGCACGTCCTCGGTGTGGAAAGCAGCTGGAAGCGATCCTGCTCGCTTCCAGCTGCTTTCCGGTTATTGCAGTGATGCCTCGATATGGAGGCATCCTGCAATAACACTGTCTGGCCATCCGATGCAGAGAGAGCCACTCTGTGGCCCTCTCTGCACCGGACATCGATGGCCGGTATCGTTGGTGGGTGGGAGCCGACTTGGGAGGCGGGTGGGCGGCCATCGATGGGCCGGGTAATGTAGAGGGGGGCGGGATCGGGGGCAGGGCTGATGGGGGCGCGCACGGGGGGCGGCGGGCGGGCGCGTGCACGGGGCGGGAGCGGGTGGGAACGCTACACTACAGAAACTATAACTTATTAAAAGTTTGAAAAATGCTGTATTAAAATTATAATATATATAAATCGGAGGTATCTAGGAGGGGGTGGGGGGTTGGTCTTTGCTGGGGCAGGGAGCTACACTACAGAAAAGGGGAAAAAATAAAAAATATCAGTCATTTTATTCTAAACTGGGTACTGGCAGACAGCTGCCAGTACCCAAGATGGCGGCCATTAAGGCAGAGGGGGAGAGTTAGAGAGCTGTTTGGTGGGGGATCAGTCAGGTTGGGGGCTAAAGGGGGGTCCTACAGAGCAGCATATGTAAATATGCCTTTTCTTTAAAAAAAAAAGCCCAAATATAGCTTTTATTTTAGTACTGGCAGAGTTTCTGCCAGTACTTAAGATGGCGGGGACAATTGTGGGGTGGGGGAGGGAAGAGAGCTGTTTGGGAGGGATCAGGGGGTCTGATGTTTCAGGTGGGAGGCTAAGCTCTACACTAAAGCTAAAATTAACCCTGCAAGCTCCCTACAAGCTACCTAATTAACCCCTTCACTGCTAGCCATAATACGCGTGATGCGCATTTAGCGGCCTAAGTACCAAAAAGCAACGCCAAAGCCATATGTGTCTGCTATTTCTGAACAAAGGGGATAACAGAGAAAAATTTACAACCATTTATGCCATAATTGCACAAGCTGTTTGTAAATAATTTCAGTGAGAAACAAAAAGTTTGTGAAAAAGGGAACTTTTTTTTTTATTTGATCGCATTTGGCGGTGAAATGGTGGCATGCAATATACCAAAATGGGCCTAGATCAATACTTTGGGTTGTCTGCTACACTACACTAAAGCTAAAATTAACCCTACAAGCTCCCTACAAGCTCCCTAATTAACCCCTGCACTGCTGGGCATAATACACGTGTGGTGCACAGCGGCATTTAGCGGCCTTCTATTTACCAAAAAGCAATGCCAAAGCCATATATGTCTGCTATTTCTGAACAATGGGGATCCCAGAGAAAAATTTACAACCATTTATGCCATAATTGCACAAGCTGTTTGTAAATAATTTCAGTGAGAAACCGAAAGTTTGTGAAAAAGTGAACGATTTTTTGTATTTGATCGCATTTGGCGGTGAAATGGCGGCATGAAATATACCAAAATTGGCCTAGATCAATACTTTGGGATGTCTTCTAAAAAAAAATATATACATGTCAAGGGATATTCAGGGATTCCTGAAAGATATCAGTGTCCCAATGTAACTAGCGCTAATCTTGAATAAAATGGTTTGGAAATAGCAAAGTGCTACTTGTATTTATGGCCCTATAACTTGCAAAAAAAGCAAAGAACATGTAGACATTGGGTATTTCTAAACTCAGGACAAAATTTAGAAACTATTTAGCATGGGTGTTTTTTGGTGGTTGTAGATGTGTTACAGATTTTGGGGGTCAAAGTTAGAAAAAGTGTTTTTTTTCCATTTTTTTCTCATATTTTATAATTTTTTTTACAATAAATTATAAGATATGATGAAAATAATGGTATCTCTGGAAAGTCCATTTAATGGCGAGAAAAACGGTATATAATATGTGTGGGTACAGTAAATGAGCAAGAGGAAAATTACAGCTAAACACAAACACCGCAAAAATGTAAAAATAGCCTTGGTCCCAAACGGACAGAAAATGGAAAAGTGCTGTGGTCATTAAAGTGGATGTAAACTCACTAATAGCAGACAATGCGAAATGCTTTACCTCCAAAAAATAGCCTAAGTTTAAGTCATCGTTTTTTTAAATACATTATATTACATCGATTTATATACTTATCTATTTCTAATCGTCCTGCTCTCTCCCTCCGCCCGCCATTTTGTTCCGCTTTTAGTACTTTGATTGACAATTTACTCAACTAATAATCTGCCTTACCCCGTGGCGTCCAGCCCCTTTTTCCAAACGTCGCTCTTACTTTATGCGCATGCGTCTTTTCTATGCGCATGCGTAAACAAACCAGCTGAATTTCCAAGCGCTGTGCGTTCACGCTGTTCGCATGCGCATATATAGCCAGAAGCCACAACATTGCACGACGCATGCGCACACAAAGAAGACACCGTGAACGAGCTTAGCAAATACGTCATAGAGCGGGTGGGACCGCTCTAGACGTTATGAGGAAGACAACAGGGAAGTAATGGATGGGAGGAGCGATAAGCGAAAACGGAGGTAAGTTTAGAATTAAAATATAATCTTTGATCTTGACATTTTTAATAAAAAAACAATGCGTTTTGACTGACACAGATAATATGAATGAACATTTAGTATTGAAAACATGAAAATTTACATTCACTTTAAGGGGTTAAAATTCTTGTAATTTTTTTTATTTTTTGTAATTTAGTGTTTGTTTTTTTTGTACTTTAGTTTAGTTTATTTCATTGTATTTAATTGTAGGTACTTGTAGTTAATTTATTTAATGATAGTGTAGTGTTAGGTTTAATAGTAACTTAGGTTAGGATTTATTTTACAGGTAATTTTGTAATTATTTTAACTAGGTAGCTATTAATTAGTCAATAACTATTTAATAGCTATTGTACCTAGTTAAAATAAATACAAAGTTGCCTGTAAAATAAATATAAATGCTAAAATAGCTACAATGTAACTATTAGTTATATTGTAGCTATATTAGGGTTTATTTTACAGGTAAGTATTTAGTTTTATATAGGATTAATTTATTTAGTTAATTTAATGACAGTGTAGTGTTAGGTGTAATTGTAACTTAGGTTAGGGTTTATTTTACAGGTAAATTTGTATTTATTTTAGCTAGGTAGTTATTAACTATTTAATAGCTATTGTACCTAGTTAAAATAAATACAAAGTTGCCTGTAAAATAAATATAAATCCTAAAATAGCTACAATGTAACTATTAGTTATATTGTAGCTATATTAATAGCTAGTAGGGGGCTTAGATTAGGTGTAATTAGTTTAAAATTATTGCAATATTTTATTATTTTTGCTAATTTAGTGTTTGTTTGTTTTTTTGTACTTTTCTGATGGATGGAAGACCTCTTCTTGCCCCGCTTGGATGAAGACTTCTGCCAGTCTGGATGTCCTCTTCTGCCCCATCGGATGAAGACTTCGGCCCGGCTGGGTGAACACGACTCAAGGTAGGGAGATCTTCAGGGGGGTAGTGTTAGGTTTATTTAAGGGGGGTTTGGGTTAGAGTAGGGGTATGTGGGTGGTGGGTTGTAATGTGGGGGGGGGGTTGTGTTTTTTTTTACAGGCAAAAGAGCTGTTTTCTTTGGGGCATGCCCCGCAAAAGGCCCTGTTCAGGGCTGGTAAGGTAATAGAGCTGTTAACTTTTGTAATTTAGTATAGGGTAGGGAATTTTTTTTATTTTGGGGGGCTTTGTTATTTTATTAGGGGGCTTAGATTAGGTGTAATTAGTTTAAAATTCTTGTAATATTTTTTTATTTTTTGTAATTTAGTGGGGGGGGGGGGTTGTACTTTAGTTTAGTTTTTTAATTGTATTTAATTGTAGGTACTTGTAGTTAATTTATTTAATGATAGTGTAGTGTTAGGTTTAATTGTAACTTAGGTTAGGATTTATTTTACAGGTAATTTTGTAATTATTTTAACTAGGTAGCTATTAAACAGTAAATATCTATTTAATAGCTATTGTACCTAGTTAAAATAAATACAAAGTTGCCTGTACAATAAATATAAATGCTAAAATAGCTACAATGTAACTATTAGTTATATTGCAGCTATATTAGGGTTTATTTTACAGGTAAGTCTTTAGTTTTATATAGGATTCATTTATTTAGTTAATTTAATGATAGTGTAGTGTTAGGTGTAATTGTAACTTAGGTTATGATTTATTTTACAGGTAAATTTGTATTTATTTTAGCTAGGTAGTTATTAAATAGTTATTAACTATTTAATAGCTATTGTACCTAGTTAAAATAAATACAAAGTTGCCTGTAAAATAAATATAAATCCTAAAATAGCTACAATGTAACTATTAGTTATATTGAAGCTATATTAATAGCTAGTAGGGGGCTTAGATTAGGTGTAATTAGTTTAAAATTATTGTAATATTTTATTATTTTTTGTAATTTAGTGTTTGTTTGTATTTTGGTACTTGTATGATGGATGGAAGACCTCTTCTTGCTCCGCTTGGATGAAGACTTCTGCCGGTCTGGATGTCCTCTTCTGCCCCATCGGATGAAGACTTCGGCCCGGCTGGGTGAACACGACTCAAGGTAGGGAGATCTTCAGGGGGGTAGTGTTAGGTTTATTTAAGGGGGGTTTGGGTTAGAGTAGGGGTATGTGGGTGGTGGGTTGTAATGTGGGGGGGGGATTGTGTTTTTTTTTTTACAGGCAAAAGAGCTGTTTTCTTTGGGGCATGCCCCGCAAAGGGCCCTGTTCAGGGCTGGTAAGGTAATATAGCTGTTAACTTTTGTAATTTAGTATAGGGTAGGGCATTTTTTTTATTTTGGGGGGCTTTGTTATTTTATTAGGGGGCTTAGATTAGGTGTAATTAGTTTAAAATTCTTGTAATATTTTTTATTTTTTGTAATTTAGTGTTTGTTTTTTTTTGTAATTTAGTGGGGGGGTTTTGTACTTTAGTTTATTTAATTGTAGATAATTGTAGGTACTTGTAGTTAATTAGGTTTAATTGTAACTTAGGTTAGGATTTATTTTACAGGTAATTTTGTAATTATTTTAACTAGGTAGCTATTAATTAGTCAATAACTATTTAATAGCTTTTGTACCTAGTTAAAATAAATACAAAGTTGCCTGTAAAATAAATATAAATGCTAAAATAGCTACAATGTAACTATTAGTTATATTGCAGCTATATTAGGGTTTATTTTACAGGTAAGTATTTTGTTTTAAATATGATTCATTTATTTAGTTAATTTAATGATAGTGTAGTGTTAGGTGTTAGTGTAACTTAGGTTAGGATTTATTTTACAGGTAAATTTGTATTTATTTTAGCTAGGTAGTTATTAAATAGTTATTAACTATTTAATAACTATTGTACCTAGTTAAAATAAATACAAAGTTGCCTGTAAAATAAAAATAAATCCTAAAATAGCTACAAAGTAACTATTAGTTATATTGCAGCTATCTTAGGGTTTATTTTACAGGTAAGTCTTTAGTTTTAAATAGGATTCATTTATTTAACTATAGTAAACTTATTTCGTTTTATTTAAATTATATTTAAGTTAGGGGGTGTTAGGGTTAGGGTTAGACTTAGGTTTAGGGGTTAATAACCTTATTATAGTAGCGGCGACGATGGGGGCGGGAGATTAGGGGTTAATAATTGTAGGTAGGTGGCGGCGATGTTAGGGAGGGCAGATTAGGGGTTAATAAAATGTATTATAGTGTTTGCGAGGCGGGAGTGCGGCGGTTTAGGGGTTAATACATTTATTATAGTGGCGGCGATTTGCGGTCGGCAGATTAGGGGTTAATACTTGTAGTTAGATTGCGGCGACGTTGGGGGGAGGCAGATTAGGGGTTAATAACTATAATGTAGGGGTCGGCGGTGTTAGGGACAGCAGATTAGGGGTTAATAGCTATAATGTAGGCGGCGGCGATATCGGGTCGGCAGATTAGGGGTTAATACTTGTAGTTAGATTGCGGCGACGTTGGGGGGAGGCAGATTAGGGGTTAATAACTATAATGTAGGGGTCGGCGGTGTTAGGGACAGCAGATTAGGGGTTAATAGCTATAATGTAGGCGGCGGCGATATCGGGTCGGCAGAATAGGGGTTAATACTTATAGTTAGATTGCGGCGACGTTGGGGGAGGCAGATTAGGGGTTAATAACTATAATGTAGGGGTCGGCGGTGTTAGGGACAGCAGATTAGGGGTTAATAGCTATAATGTAGGCGGCGGCGATATCGGGTCGGCAGATTAGGGGTTAATACTTATAGTTAGATTGCGGCGACGTTGGGGGAGGCAGATTAGGGGTTAATAACTATAATGTAGGGGTCGGCGGTGTTAGGGACAGCAGATTAGGGGTTAATAGCTATAATGTAGGCGGCGGCGATATCCGATCGGCAGATTAGGGGTTAAATAATGTTATTATAGGGTTTGCGATGTGGGGGGGCCTCGGTTTAGTGGTTCATAGGTAGTTTATGGGTGTTAGTGACTTAGTGTACTAAATGGGTGTTAGTGTAGTAAAAACATACCGAATTTCGGAACGGAATAGAACCGAATTCAGCCGAATCCGAATAAATCCGAAACGAATTTATTCGGATCCGAATAAATCCGAAACGAATTTATTCAAATTTTGCCGAATCAGATTCGATCCGAAACGAAATTCTAAAAGTCCGAATCGATCCGAACCGAAAACGAACCGAATTTTTTAGCGGTGCACATGTCTAGTTCTAGCCCCAGAGCTGTCTCGCTTTCCTTGTAACCCTGGCAGTTTGGACAATACCTCTGTGAGGGTATGATTCATAACTGCCGCCATGTCTTGTAAAGTAAACGCATTGGACGCGCTAAATGTACTTGGCGTCCCTTGAGCGGGAGTTATAGGTTCTGACACGTGGGGAGAGCTAGATGGCATAACCTCCCTTTTGTCAGTCTCAGAAACCTCAGGTGATAAATCTTTAAAAGCCATAATATGGTCTTTATAACTTATAGAAAGGTCAGTGCATTTGGTACACATTCTAAGAGGGGGTTCCACAATGGCTTCTAAACCTAATGAACAAGGAGTTTCCTCTATGTCAGACATGTTTAACAGACTAGTAATGAGACCAGCAAGCTTGGAAAACACTTTAATAAATGTGAAAAAAGCAATAATAAAAAACGGTACTGTGCCTTTAAGAGAAAAAAACTACCACATAAACTGCAAAACAGTGAAAAAAAGTAGTAAACTCTACGAAATTTTTACAGTGTGTATAAGGGACTAAAGCAGCATTGCGCCCACTTGCAAATGGATGATTAACCCCTCAGGCCCAAAAACAAATTAGAAAAACATTAAACCTGTTAACAAACAGTCAAACACACTGCCACAGCTCTGCTGTGGCTCCTACCTGCCCTTAAATACGATTTTTGCAGGAACAAAACCCTCTATAGAGGTCCTATAAGCCAGAGGACTCCTTCAGGGAAGCTGGATGTCTCAGACTGAAAACGAAAATAGGCCCCTCCCACCATGCACTCAAAGTCAGAGGACCTTAAAAAAGTACTCCTAGGAGTAATCTAACAAGCCATGTGGAAACTAGGCCCCAAATAAAGATTTATCACCCTGAGAGAAAAAAACGTTTTTATTTATAAATCATGCAAACATTTTTACACTACTAAGTAATTAAGGCCTAGATTTGGAGTTTGGCGTTAGCCGTGAAAACCAGCGTTAGAGGCTCCTAACGCTGGTTTTAGGCTACCGCCGGTATTTGGAGTCAGTGATTAAAGGGTCTAACGCTCACTTTTCAGCCGCGACTTTTCCATACCGCAGATCCCCTTACGTCAATTGCGTATCCTATCTTTTCAATGGGATCTTTCTAACGCTGGTATTTAGAGTCGTTTCTGAAGTGAGCGCTAGAGCTCTAACGACAAAACTCCAGCCGCCGGAAAATAGCAGGAGTTAAGAGCTTTCTGGGCTAACGCCGGTTCATAAAGCTCTTAACTACTGTGCTCTAAAGTACACTAACACCCATAAACTACCTATGTACCCCTAAACCGAGGTCCCCCCACATCGCTGCCACTCGATTTAAATTTTTTAACCCCTAATCTGCCGACCGCCACCTACGTTATACTTATGTACCCCTAATCTGCTGCCCCTAACCCCGCCGACCCCTGTATTACATTTATTAACCCCTAACCTGCCCCCCACAACGTCGTCGCCAGCTACTTACAATAATTAACCCCTAATCTCCCGACCGCAAAGCACCGCCACCTACGTTATCCTTATGTACCCCTAATCTGCTGCCCCTAACACCGCCGACCCCTATATTATATTTATTAACCCCTAATCTGCCCCCCTCAACGTCGCCGACACCTGCCTACACTTATTAACCCCTAATCTGCCGAGCGGACCTGAGCGCTACTATAATAAAGTTATTAACCCCTAATCCGCCTCACTAACCCTATAATAAATAGTATTAACCCCTAATCTGCCCTCCCTAACATCGTCGACACCTAACTTCAATTATTAACCCCTAATCTGACGACCGGAGCTCACCGCTACTATAATAAATGGATTAACCCCTAAAGCTAAGTCTAACCCTAACACTAACACCCCCCTAAATTAAATATAATTTAAATCTAACGAAATAAATTAACTCTTATTAAATAAATTAATCCTATTTAAAGCTAAATACTTACCTGTAAAATACATCCTAATATAGCTACAATATAAATTATAATTATATTATAGCTATTTTAGGATTTATATTTATTTTACAGGCAACTTGGTAATTATTTTAACCAGGTACAATAGCTATTTAATAGTTACCTAGTTAAAATAATAACAAATTTACCTGTAAAATAAATCCTAACCTAAGATATAATTAAACCTAACACTACCCTATCAATAAATTAATTAAATAAACTACCTACAATTACCTACAATTAACCTAACACTACACTATCAATAAATTAATTAAACACAATTCCTACAAATAACTACAATGAAATAAACTAGCTAAAGTACAAAAAATAAAAAAGAACTAAGTTACAAAAAATAAAAAAATATTTACAAACATAAGAAAAATATTACAACAATTTTAAAATAATTACACCTACTCTAAGCCCCCTAATAAAATAACAAAGCCCCCCAAAATAAAAAATTCCCTACCCTATTCTAAATTAAAAAAGGTAAAAGCTCTTTTACCTTACCAGCCCTGAACAGGGCCCTTTGCGGGGCATGCCCCAAGAATTTCAGCTCTTTTGCCTGTAAAAAAAAACATACAATAACCCCCCCCCCAACATTACAACCCACCACCCACATACCCCTAATCTAACCCAAACCCCCCTTAAATAAACCTAACACTAAGCCCCTGAAGATCTTCCTACCTTGTCTTCACCATCCAGGTTCACCGATCCGTCCTGAAGAGCTCCTCCGATGTCCTGATCCAAGCCCAAGCGGGGGGCTGAAGAGGTCCATGATCCGGTCAAAGTCTTCATCCAAGCGGGGCAGAAGAGGATCTTCCATCCGATTGAAGTCTTCATCCAGGCGGCATCATCTATGGTCTTCTATCCGGAGCAAAGCGGCAGGATCCTGAAGACCTCCAGCGCGGAACATCCATCCGGCCCGACGACTGAACGACGAATGACTGTTCCTTTATGGGACGTCATCCAAGATGGCGTCCCTCGAATTCCGATTGGCTGATAGGATTCTATCAGCCAATCGGAATTAAGGTAGGAATTTTCTGATTGGCTGATGGAATCAGCCAATCAGAATCAAGTTCAATCCGATTGGCTGATCCAATCAGCCAATCAGATTGAGCTCGCATTCTATTGGCTGTTCCGATCAGCCAATAGAATGCGAGCATAATCTGATAGGCTGATTGGATCAGCCAATCGGATTGAACTTGATTCTAATTGGCTGATTCCATCAGCCAATCAGAAAATTCCTACCTTAATTCCGATTGGCTGATAGAATCCTATCAGCCAATCGGAATTCGAGGGACGCCATCTTGGATGACGTCCCTTAAAGGAACAGTCATTCGTCGTTCAGTCGTCGGGCCGGATGGATGTTCCGCGCTGGAGGTCTTCAGGATCCTGCCGCTTCGCTCCGGATAGAAGACCATAGAAGATGCCGCCTGGATGAAGACTTCAATCGGATGGAAGATCCTCTTCTGCCCCGCTTGGATGAAGACTTTGACCGGATCATGGACCTCTTCAGCCCCCCGCTTGGGCTTGGATCAGGACATCGGAGGAGCTCTTCAGGACGGATCGGTGAACCTGGATGGTGAAGACAAGGTAGGAAGATCTTCAGGGGCTTAGTGTTAGGTTTATTTAAGGGGGGTTTGGGTTAGATTAGGGGTATGTGGGTGGTGGGTTGTAATGTTGGGGGGGGTATTGTATGTTTTTTTTTACAGGCAAAAGAGCTGAAATTCTTGGGGCATGCCCCGCAAAGGGCCCTGTTCAGGGCTGGTAAGGTAAAAGAGCTTTTACCTTTTTTAATTTAGAATAGGGTAGGGAATTTTTTATTTTGGGGGGCTTTGTTATTTTATTAGGGGGCTTAGAGTAGGTGTAATTATTTTAAAATTGTTGTAATATTTTTCTTATGTTTGTAAATATTTTTTTATTTTTTGTAACTTAGTTCTTTTTTATTTTTTGTACTTTAGCTAGTTTATTTCATTGTAGTTATTTGTAGGAATTGTGTTTAATTAATTTATTGATAGTGTAGTGTTAGGTTAATTGTAGGTAATTGTAGGTAGTTTATTTAATTAATTTATTGATAGGGTAGTGTTAGGTTTAATTATATCTTAGGTTAGGATTTATTTTACAGGTAAATTTGTTATTATTTTAACTAGGTAACTATTAAATAGCTATTGTACCTGGTTAAAATAATTACCAAGTTGCCTGTAAAATAAATATTAATCCTAAAATAGCTACAATATAATTATAATTTATATTGTAGCTCTATTAGGATGTATTTTACAGGTAAGTATTTAGCTTTAAATAGGAATAATTTATTTAATAAGAGTTAATTTATTTCGTTAGATTTAAATTATATTTAATTTAGGGGGGTGTTAGTGTTAGGGTTAGACTTAGCTTTAGGGGTTAATCCATTTATTATAGTAGCGGTGAGCTCCGGTCGTCAGATTAGGGGTTAATAATTGAAGTTAGGTGTCGACGATGTTAGGGAGGGCAGATTAGGGGTTAATACTATTTATTATAGGGTTAGTGAGGCGGATTAGGGGTTAATAACTTTATTATAGTAGCGCTCAGGTCCGCTCGGCAGATTAGGGGTTAATAAGTGTAGGCAGGTGTCGGCGACGTTGTGGGGGGCAGATTAGGGGTTAATAAATATAATATAGGGGTCGGCGATGTTAGGGCAGCAGATTAGGGGTACATAGGGATAACGTAGGTTGCGGCGGTTTACGGAGCGGCAGATTAGGGGTTAAAAAAAATATGCAGGGGTCAGCGATAGTGGGAGCGGCAGATTAGGGGTTAATAAGTGTAAGGCTAGGGGTGTTTAGACTCGGGGTACATGTTAGAGTGTTAGGTGCAGACGTAGGAAGTGTTTCCCCATAGGAAACAATGGGGCTGCGTTAGGAGCTGAACGCTGCTTTTTTGCAGGTGTTAGGTTTTTTTTCAGCTCAAACAGCCCCATTGTTTCCTATGGGGATATCGTGCACGAGCACGTTTTTGAGGCTGGCCGCGTCCGTAAGCAACTCTGGTATCGAGAGTTGCATTTGCGGTAAAAATGCTCTACGCTCCTTTTTTGGAGCCTAACTCAGCATTTGTTTGAACTCTCGATACCAGAGTTAAATTTATGGTGCGGCCATAAAAAAGCCCGCGGAGCGTTAACAGCCCATCTACCGCCAAACTCCAAATCTAGGCCATAGGTATTAACATGAATATTATCTCTTTTTGCAAGCATGATCCCAGTTGTTGTTAAATCACTGTATCAGGCTTACCAGCACCAGGCACTGTCAGCATTTTCTAGACCTTATCATCTCTCTAGAAAAAAATATACTGAATATACCTCAAAGCAGGCAATCTGCAGATCGTCCCCCAATTGAAGTTTTCTTTCCATACTCTTCAGTTATGTGTGAGAACAGAAATGGACCTTAGTTACAAACCGCTAAAATCATCAAACCCTTAAACAACATCATGCTGACATTATATTTTTACAAGAGCTGCATTTAAGAGAAACAGAGATAGCTAAATTACAGGTTAACTGGATCTCCGAAAAATATTTGCGACTCCCTGTAATAGCAGGAAATGTGGTGTGGCCATTTTATTTAACAAGAATTTAGTCTATAAACTCATTGGGTCAGAGCTAGATCCCTCAGGGAGATTTATAATTATGCAAGTAGAAATTGAACAGAGAGTGTGGACACTCTGTACTATCTATGGTCCAAATGGACTTGATAGTGGTTTCTGAGCTAAAATGGCGAATAAGCTGATACCCTATCTGGGTCAAAATATAATTTTGGCTGGGGACTTAAATGCAACAATGTACCCACTTTTAGATAGGTTCCATTTTAAGGGTAATAAGCAGCACCTGAGGGAGGCAAAAGTGTTAAGAGAATTTGCCAAAAAACTTAAATTAAAAGATGTTTGGCGATTACCACATCCTGATGAATGTAGTTTTTCTTGTGAATCAAAGGGCTACAAAAACTTTTCACGTATAGACATGTTTTCGGTTGAGGAAAGTATACTCTCTTGTGATCTTGTCTCACAGGTATCAGAAATATTAATATCTGATCATGCTATAATTACATTAAAAGTAGAACGTAAGATGAAGAGGAACATTGGAAATATGAATTCCTTTTTTTCCCCTAAATACATGATATTTGACGAGAAATTTCACACATGGCTCGCGGAGAGATGGAAAGAGTATTATACGTTTAATAAGGCATACATATCCAAAATAGAAACTTTTTGGGAAGCAGGGAAGGCGGCTCTAAGAGGGGAGATTAAAGCGTATATGATAGAAAGAAAACGCAAGTGGAAGTATAGAGAGACACAGTTAGCTAACCAACTTAAAAATTCTTATGGCAATTATATCAGGGATCCCAAGGCAGATACATGGAAAAAGTATAGCCAAGCGAAAAATGAGAGGGAGTTATATTTGAAAGAATCTTGGGCACGAGAAGATATGAAAACTAGAGCATATTGCCAGGGGTATCAGGGTATCTCCGCTAAATATCTAGCAAAGATGATTAAATTTAGGAAAAAAAGGAACATAATTCCCACAATTAAGGAGGGTTCCACAGTCTATACACAATCATCTTAAATACGGGATGCTTTTTTCAGGTTTTATCAAAAATTATATTCTAGAGAAGAAATTGATCAGAAGGAGAAAGCCAAATTTTGGGAATAAGTTAAAATGCAGAGAATAGCCAGCGAAGCACTTCAACTTATCAACCAAGAAATCACTGAAGAAGAAATTAAGAACACGATAAAGCCCCAGGTCCCGATGGCCTTCCAGCGGAATTCTACAAAATATTAAAGGAGGAGGTAACGGGAATATTAGCCAGGTTATATAACAGTTATTTTTTGCATAATAAAATTGACTCACCTTATTTTACAGATTTTATAGTTTCCCTAATTCATAAAAAGGGTAAAAATCTGGAAGAGCTGGGGTCATATCGCCCCATATCACTACTGAATCTAGATTATAAAATCTTTACGTCAATTTTAGCTGATAGATTAAAAAGAGTAATGGGGGAACTGATACATACAGATCAAACAGGTAATATACCTGGGAGGAATCCGGTGCGTAATATGCGCAGGGTTCTAGTTATGGTAGATCATTTTTATAACAGAAACCTCGATTCTAATAAAGATATTGTAAAGGATTTAACCATTTTATCCATCGATGCAGAAAAAGCATTTGACACAATTGTATGGGACCATTTATTTACCGCTCTTAACAAATTTGGTATAGAAGGGAATATAGCAAATGTAATCAGTAAGATTTACAGTAATCCTAGATCGCAACTCTTAGTAAATGAAGAATTATCCAAACATATTACACTACAGAGAGGGACGAGGCAGGGTTGCCCATTATCACCACTATTATTTGACATCACTCTTGAACCACTGGCAGCCTTGTTAAGACAAGAAATGCGCGGAGTTCCGCTGGGGGGCCAGAGGGTAACTATTTCACTTTATGCGGATGACATTGTTTTATTTCTTCAAGACACTAATATAAGTATCCCAAAATGTTTAGGAATTATCAAGAGCTTTAGTCAATTTTTGGGATACAGAATTAACTCTAAGAAATCGGAGTTACTTTGGATTAAGAAAACAAGGCAAAGTTACACTCAATATACATTCAGAGAAGTGGATTGCATTAATTATCTAGGTATTAAAATTAGTAAAAATCCCAAAGAGTGGTACCACTTAAATTACAGTGAATTTTTCAATAATCTACAGGAGAGACTAGAAAGATGGAATATATATTATTTATCCCTATCGGCAAAAATTATGCTGCTAACAATAATAGTATTCCCTCAGCTATTGTTTCTGATGCAGAATTTACCATTTCTTATCTCTAAACAAGATATGGGCAGATATAAAAAAGCATGTAATAGCTTTATATGGGGGAAGAAGAGACCCAGAATAGCTATTGAGAAACTCACACAAAGTAAAAAATATGGTGGCCTCGCACTGCCCAGTATTAGTCATTATAATATTGCCGCACTTATTAAATTCGGGATAGATTGGATTGTGGAGGCAAATTATGTCACTTACTACGAGATAGAGTCCGCATTAATAGCTCCATTTGATCTTAAGGCAATTCTACATCATCCGTACCGTAGATTACCAAGTAAAATAAGTAATTTAATTACGTTTTCTAGTGTGGTTCAGGCGTGGCAAAAATATTGTACTCTTAGAGGTCAAGATTTTCAACTGTCAAAATATCTGCCTATTCTAGGGACTCCAGACTTTACACCTGGGTTATACAACGCGGTATTTAAAAACTGGAGACAAAAAGGGATAGTTTATTTTTCGCAGATAATGTTAGGGGACAGGGGGATAATACAAACAATACAAACCTACGAGGTTATAGCAAGGGATTTTCATTTACCAACAAATAATTTTTTTGCATATTTGCAAGTCAGAAGCTTTCTCTCAGCAATGTTACGGAAGCATAGATTGGTTTGGGATCCAGGAATTGAATCAGGATTTAAACTATACAAGGCGGGGAAACATGCTTTATCTTACTGGTAACAGGAAATACAGGCAGTGTCAGGGGAAATTCATCTGGATAACCTAAAAGAGAAATTATTAAGGAACTTTGGATCAATACAAAGGGAGGAAATTATACAGAGTTTCAAGCGGGCCAGAGAAGCAACATCATTAGTGAGCTGGAGGGAATCCCAGTTTAAATTAATGAACAACTTTTATCTTACACCTTATAGAATAGCCAAATGGCGGCAGTGAGGGCAAAAAGAGAATTGTTCAAAATGTAATCTTGTGAAGGCAGGGTTGAAACACTGCCTCTGGGAATGCCCGAAGATCGGGCAATTCTGGGGTAAAGTGCAATATTGGTTAAACAGATTTTTGCAGGAAAGGGTTGAAATCCTCCCAAGTGATGTATTTTTCTTAAGGAAAGATTCCAGACCAATAGGGGATAGGTTATTCATAAATACGGCCATTTTGGCCGCACGTAATTTAATCTTTAGGAATTGGAGATCACCAGGTCCCCCTAGGTTGGGAGAGTTTATAAGCAACATGAAATTACAGATGATAATAGAAAGACAAGGTTTAACGCACGCTGCTGAAAAACAGTTTAGAAGGTTTTTTTGATAAATGGAAAGATATAATCCTATCATGGCCATGCGAAACTCAGAGGCAGTTTATTGCTCCATTAAGGAGCTTGCCTTTTTTGATCACGCTGATTGCAGAGGAAGTACTGCCTCATTATTGGTTATAAAAGTCTAGGAGGGAGGTATCGGTCTGCCACGGTGGTTATAATTAATTTTACCCCTCACTTTTTTTTTTTTAAGCTGTTGTTTTTGTTTGTGTTCCCCTTTTTAAGAGCACTGTACACAGATACTGAGATTTATTTTTGGTTTGGAGGTTATTTTTAATTAGGAGATTATATGGGACAAAGGGAAGAAAGGGATATAAAAAAGCAGGAATAAACAGAATCCATTGTCTGGGACAAGTTGAGTAGGAAACATGTTAAGTTTGCTTAAATACAGTATAAATCATGTGCAAAGGTATTGTTATTTTTTTTTTCCGCTGGTATGAGAAGGTACTATGTATATGACATGTTATTTTCTTTTCTTCTTTCCTTACTTGTCCCGTGTCATTTGATCATGAGATTTTCTCTTTTTTGTCATTTGATGGATTCTCAATAAAATTGATTTAAAAAAAAAAAAAAAAAAAAAAGATCATCAAACCTCCAGGCAGAAGTCTTCTTCCAATTTCTGCCTGAGAGTAAAAACAGTACAACGCCGGTACCGTTTAAAAATAACAAACTTTTGATTGAAGGTAAAAACTACACTAAGTCATCACATCTCTCTTGACACTTCCTTTCTTGTCAAGAGCTGCAAGAGAATGACTGGGGGTGGCATTTAGGGGAGGAGCTATATAGACAGCTCTGCTGTGGGTGTCCTCTTGCAGCTTCCTGTTGGGAAGGAGAATATCCCACAAGTAATGGATGAATCCGTGGACTGGATACACCTTTACAAGAGAAAACTAATAATCTTATCCCTCTTGGCAGCTAGGAATTTAATTTTTTTTAAATTAAAAACTAGAGAGACTTCAAGTATTTTAGAGATTAAAAATTATCTTAAGAAGCAATGTATACTAGAACAGCGAGATACCAACATAGATAATGAATCGGGTGTTAGACAATTCTTTAACAAATGGACAGTATTTATTAAGTCACTCCCGACCAAGGAGATTGATTATATAATATTTCCCTTCAAAAACTCAGAGCTAAGCCATTAAAGCCCTCAAAACATACACACGGGAAGGGCCCCAGTGTGGAATCTTTTTTTAACCCTGTGAGCCAACACTCCACTTCAATGGAGCAAGAGCAACTAGAGGGGGCATCACCCGCCCTGCAATCGCCAATTAGGCCCCAGAAAACATCAGAAACCCTGACACAGATTCCTACATCAGTTCTGTCATCACTGGCTTCAAAGCAGGATATTGCAGAGATAGTAAGAACTTGTATGAGAGAGGAGATGGCAGAGCTAAAACAGGAGATACACACAATAGGGTTTAGAGTGGATACCCTTGAAGATTACACAAATAATATTCAAGACGAAGTAAATCAACTACAGGAAACATCATCCATACAGGCAGACCTAATAGAGGTTCTTCACGATAAAATTGAGGACCTCGAAAACCGAGGGCGCAGGAAAAATCTGCGCATAAGAGGAATCCCAGAGTCGGTATTGCCAAAGGATTTACCTACTTATCTCCCGGCACTATTTGCCCACCTGAGAGGTGAAACATCATCTAGAGAAATAAATTGGGACAGAGCGCACAGGGCCTTGAGACCCAAACCATCAGATAAAGCGCCGCCTAGAGACATAATAATAAAGTTTAAACAATTTATGGAGAAAGAAGAACTCCTCAATTTGTCCCGCAGAAACCAACCAGTCAAATTTAGGGGTAATGTACTCCAATTCTACACTGATCTTTCGCAAAGGACATTACAGAGAAGGAAGGAATTAGCACCCTTAACAGCCCTGCTGAGGAGCAAAAAGATATTATACAGATGGGGCTTCCCGTTCCACCTGTATGTTTTGCATGGGAACAGGAAGATTTCCTGTACCAAGACTTCAGAGATATCAGAATTTTGCACCGCCCTGGATCTTGATCCCCCTACCAGCTCAGAACTTGGAGAACCGCAGCCGCTACCACAAAGGAAGAAACGTCCCAAAGATAGCAATAAGGGGCATAAAGAGCCCTCTCTTGCTGAAAGCAGGTCTCCTAAACATCTCCAGCAACCACAGGCAAAAAGAACAACCACAACATCGAGAGCTTCCATCTCGGACGAGGAAAGTATGGACTGAGATACGTCTGGATGGGTAAAATATGAATATACACACAAACTGTAATTTTTAAGCTGAAAACAATTCTCAGGCGCAGCTCTTAGCTGTACTGAGAAGGGACTGCGTAGCTGTATATAACAGTCTCAGGGATAAAAGTGGACAATATGCCTTATACCAAAATTACACTATTGGTTCCATAAATGTAGAAATAATACTGTATGTTGTTAATTGTATGAGTTCATCGATGGTTTACACCTCTAAGTTTAATAACAGTTGAATATAAGATCGAATACTAGATATATAAGTAATATAATAGGCACTACATAGCATCTTTAAGTAAAGTGTAAATTGCATTTCATTTTGCTTTTGCAACAGACACAAGAAAAAAATTTATTGTTTTGTTTGTTTTGAATTGCTTTTGTTTTGTTGCTATATACTCTTTGTCTTTTTTCTTGTTTACTTTCCTTTTTTTTTTATTTTATTTTTTTATCCTAAACCGTATATTGGCTGCTGCGCTACCAAAGGTAATTACAGCATAGCAATAGACATCTGATATAAAACCGCTATACCCATCCAAAAACAGCCTACAGCTAAAAAAGATCAACATGAGTAAATCGATCACTATCATATCAGAAAATGCAAAGGGTCTAAACTCCCCACAGAAAAGATCGATAGCTTTACTAGACATGCATAAGAAAAAAGGGAATATAATATTCCTTCAAGAAACCCATTTTAAGAGAAGGAACGAGCCTAAATATTTCGGGACACGGTACACCCAACACTATCATAGCTCAGCAGATACTAAAAAATGTGGTGTTAGCATTCTAATACACAAAGACACAGCCTTCAAACACATACAGACTACGACAGACATGGACGGCAGATTTCTTGGAGTGTTTGGGCTCCTTTATGGCAGCCCGGTAACTCTGATAAACATATATGTACCAAATGTAAGGCAACTCCCATTTCTTAAACAGACCTTTAATAAAATACTTGACTTCTCAAGAGGAGTAACATTTATAGGGGGTGACCTAAATATAACAATTGATCCGTACATGGACAGCTCAAATACCGCAAAAAGAGCCCCATGCAATGTGGCCAAACATTTAGGGAAACTAATGAAAGATCACAATTTGTATGATATCTGGAGGTTTGTAAATCCCTCTAAGAGGGATTACACTTTTTTCTCATCACCTCATCACACTTATAGTCGTATTGACTACATTATGACTAACCAGCAGGGTTTGACGACTATATGCAACTCAAAGATTTCACATACAGTATGGTCGGACCACTCTGCAGTGATAACACAACTCAACTGGCCTAACACACCAACCCAACCCTTTATCTGGAAGCTAGAAGACTCTCTATTAAACATCCCCATGTATGCAGAAAAGCTAACTAGATCAATGAAAGAATATTTCACAATTAATACACAAGCAGATAGCAACCCATTCATGGTATGGGAGGCACACAAATGTTTCATGAGAGGTGAATTCATCAAATACAAGTCACATATGAAACAAACATCTAGACAACACTATAAAGACCTAGCGGATACACTATCACAAACAGAATTTAAACATAAACAAGACCCACAAAATGAAGAAACACTGGGAGAACTACAAAAAGCCAGAGAAGCCCTTAGAGATCTGCTGACTAAAGAATATAACTTAATGACTTTAAAACTTAACCAGTGATACCATTACGAAAGCAATAGGAGTGGGAAATTATTAGCGAGAGCTTTAAAACTCAAAAAACTCAAAACATATATACATCAAATTAACACGCCTGATAAACAGATAATTAAAACCACACCAGGCATCTTATCCCAATTCGAGGCCTATTACACGAAACTATATAACATAGAGAAAGAAGAAACACATAACAATGTAATGCCTAGCATGGCCACCTATTTAGAAGAGTGCCAACTACCCCAACTATCAATAGAACAAACTGAAGATCTAGAAAAACCAATCACAGCAGGCGAGATAGCATTGGCCATTAAGAATCTAAATTCGGGAAAAAGCCCTGGCCCAGACGGGTATTCAGTGCAATACTATAAAAAATTCTCCCCTATCCTGCTACCACATCTGCAAAACATTTTTAATCAAATTACAACTGACACAACTTTCCCACCCACAATGCTGGAGGCACATATTACAGTGCTTCCCAAGCCTGGAAAACCAGCGATTACTCCCTCAAACTTTCGACCTATATCTTTGCTAAATGTCGATGTGAAGATATATGCGAAAGTATTAGCTACAAGACTTAACAGGTACCTCCCTGAACTGATACATTTAAACCAAGCCGGTTTTGTTCCGCGCCGTGAGGCGCGGGACAATACGGTTAAAAGTATAGATCTTTTGGAATATGCACATAAGAAAAAAATACCTACGATATTTTTGGGTATTGACGCAGAAAAAGCCTTTGACAGGCTAAATTGGAGGTTTTTGCGACATACTCTTATTAGATTTGGAATAGGACCACATATGTTAGATAAAATTTTTGCTCTGTATAGCAGTCCCTCAGCGAAGGTCAGATTAAATGACTCCCTCTCAAATAGCATCCACATTAAAAATGGAACCAGGCAGGGATGTCCTCTTTCGCCCCTACTATTTGTATTGGCCATGGAAGTCCTGGCCTCCAAAATACGCCACAACCCTGACATAGAAGGTATCAAAATCCAAGATACACCTTATAAATTATCGCTTTATGCAGACGATATTCTATTATCATTGACAAACCCTCTCCCATCCCTTAAAGCACTACATTCAGAATTTGATCTATATAGCGCCCACTCATATTTTAAAATTAACACAACTAAATCTGAGGTCCTGGGGGTGGCTGTAACAGATGTCTTACTGCAACATATCAAAAACCATTTCCAATTCTCTATTCAGAAAGACTCCTTGACATACTTAGGTATACAAATCGCAAGAACTAAAGAAGAACTCTACACACTAAACTACATGAATTTACTGACAAAACTACACACAGAGATTAAGGTGTGGAAAAATAAATTCCTCTCCTGGCTTGGTAGAATACATGCCTTTAAGATGTCTTTTCTACCACGTATATTATATATCTTTCAAACAGTACCGATCCCACTGTCACAGACATACATGAATAGACTTCAAGCCAATGTAAATTCATTTATATGGCAGAACAAAATGCCGAGAGTCTCAAAGAAAACTTTATACAGGGATAGATGTAACGGTGGCCTGGGAGTACCTAACCTATTATATTATAAACAGGCGTCCATGTTAAATAGAATTATAGATTGGTGTAAGCACTCAGATAATAAAGAATGGGTAAGGTTGGAACACAACCTAACTAACACACCCAGTCTAGGTAGCCTTTGCTGGCTAGACAAGACACAGAGGAGACTCGGTAGCGAGCCACCGAACTTAGTAGTAGAAACATTTGACACATGGGATTCAATACTAAAAAATAACAAAGACATCTCATCTGTTCCGGCCCCTTTAACTCCTTTATTAATAAACTCTGAATCCCCATTAGGGTATAACAAGATAGGGGAAGAAACTACAAATATACACTGTTGTGTACCAATATACTCAAGCCTGGTAAATGGCAAATTACGAACTAGGGAAGAATTGATAGAGAAAAATATACTCAAAGAACAGAACTGGTATGAGTATATACAATTATCGCATTATATAGGTTACAATAAGAAAAAAACAGACTTTCTTAGACCACTTTCCCCATTTGAGTTAATGTGCTACTCTTCGGGTACTTCGAAGAAAGGACTATCGCAATCATACAAATTACTATTATCGACACATTCCAAACAATTACCCGCATATACCAAGACATGGGAGAGGGAAACACAGATGACCTTAACACCAAATGACTGGCAGACGGTTTTTCAGCAAATGGGCAAAGCTCCATCCTCTATGAATGCCACAGAGACTAATATGAAATTACTTACCAGATGGTACTTAACCCCCAAAAGACTAGCCAGTATCTATCCAAACACAAGCAAGTTATGTTGGAGGGATTGTAAACAGGAGGGAAATCTGACCCATATTTGGTGGAATTGCCCTTTAATACAAACATATTGGACTGACATACATTTAGACATAGGGAAGATAATAACAATTCAGCTGGAATATAATCCGATTGTTTTTCTACTAAACAAGTTACCTAAAATAAAATGCAAACTGAGAGCTACACTGCTTTACATTATGTTAAATTGCGCTAGACAATTAATACCTAGGCTTTGGAAGAGTATAAGGACGCCTAAGGTACAAGAATGGAGAGACCAGGTGACTAGAGTATTATCACTGGAAAAATATCACTATCAACAAACCAACCGTATTACTGACTATCACTCTATAGTTTTCCTTTGGGAGGAATATCTGGGAACACTTAAGAATACCCCTAGTGGTTTACTCAGAGAGGTAGGAATGCGGGAGGGAGGCAGGAACTAGATAGTAGAAAGTAGCGCAGCAGCCATTCACAATTGTCAAGATTAAATTGTTTATTTATGATCTATATGGTTATGTTATAAATGGGGGATAAATATAGTTCTGCTTCAGTAATATAGATGGAACTTTGTTACTGTTCATAGTATTTCACATACTGCTGTTTTGATCCCCTCGTCATTTCTTGTAAACTGTATGTTTTGAAAATCTAATAAAAAATTAAAAAAAAAAACAAAAAAAAAAACCTCAAAAATGTACTTATATTCCAGTCTGAGAAAGTATATATTCAGTAAAATGCAAATGAATAAAGTATCGTTTTTAAGGAGAGAAAAAAAAACAAAAAAAAAAAACTCAGAGCTGGTACTTCTGGGTATATGGTAACTATCAATAAGCTCTGTTAATGTGAGTGAAATGAGGTATGATGCTGAACTCTCCTTTTTCTCCCCCCCCCCCCCCACTCTCTTTCTTTCCTTTTTTTTTCTGTTTGGTGGTTTGACAAATTGTCTGCTGTGGTTGTCTTAACTATAGGTAGAGGGTAGTATAGGAAATAAAATGGCTCAGCAGTAAAAAAATAGATAATTGGGGGGGGGCGTGTCCAAGTAGCGACTCTGAGCAGTCACATTTTTCTAGTGCTCCGGGAGAAGAGCTTATAACCCGCCAGTTATTGCTTGATATATACAGCATCAAGAGCTCACACGACTGGATTCGTGAATACAACAGAACATTAACACTAAATATACCAGATTGCTGTATTAATGACCCCAGGGACGGAAGAGGACACCTGAGGCCTGTAGTGGCGGTGAACTCACAGGCGGCGCCTCCCTCCCGGATTCTCTGGGGTGTATGGCCATGGCCAGAGCTGTTTGCATTACTGCTTATTGTCAACACACTAGATCGCTTGCAATTTCACACAATGTTGCTGTTGAAAGCAGAACCCTACGCAACACAATACAAATTAGAAAGCACACCGATCCTCACAGCTGCCATGCAAGGTAATCCCCTTGCTGACAAATAGGACTTGTTTCTCCTCAGACTAGAGGGACTATTTCAACCACTCATAGAGAAAGCGCTGTCTGAGAGTGAACTACAACTTCTTATAAACAGAATACCTATAGTTACAACTCCGGTGCAAACTATGCAGCAAACTATGGGCCAGAGATCTGAATAACACACGGAACCCATGAAGGTTGAAACCCTCAACGCACAGATAAGTGGAGAGTCTTCGCAGCGAGTTGATACCCTACTACCTATGCTCATACCAACTGAACAGAACAAGTGGGCAGACGGCGCTCACCAGAATACTACAAATAAAGAGTACCTTTTCCCAATGCAGAGAGATGTGCTGCAGCAGCGTAACCATCAAATTAAGATGGCACCCCCGAAAAATGGAAACATTAAAACACAGCAGTAAAGGACACAAAGAAGGTGTGAAAGAAACATATGACCATCGCCTGAAAATAGCACGCCTGCTTTACCTGAGCGGGCTCAAGTCGCGGCCAGCGGATCTGCCTTGGGGCCTAGGGGGGAGCTCCAGGGACCGTGATCCCCGATGTCTCAAGTTCCCCGCTTCTTGGCAATCCTCCAAAAATCTCCAAGACTTGGATCCCGCAAAGTGAGGTATCACACAGTTTACCCGGAGCCTGCTACAAAAAAAAATCCTCAAAGATAATGGAGCAAGATCGAGCAGGACTAGTAGGAAAACACTCCAGCTCATTTTTGACCGCACTGGGTTCAAAATCTAAGACAGGACACCTATCGTGGGTGTCTGCTGTTACCTAGAAAAAACCATATAAGACATACAGAGCGGATAACCCTAGGACTCTAGCTAAGTACCATAATCTTGCCATATTTTAAGTACAAAAAAAAAAATTTTGTTCTGCCTTGGAATGTTGTTCCTTATGCACATAGGGTTTAAGAGTTGTTCATGTGGCAATGTTTGTTAAATATTGTTTACCTCAATTTTTTATGTACATAAATTTATCATAGTACCATATGCACAATAGATGGGTAGAAAAAAGCAGAACCTCCATTAAGGTGATTGCAACTCACATATATCTTAACTGAAGTTCTAAACTAGCATGTATATACAGTCGTTTGGCAAAGTGCCCTTATTCTCCTTCAAACTTTGTAAACAGGTGTGTGCTCTGGGGGTTAGTGTGGGGCCCCTAGGCAAACACTACTCAAGCTATACAGAAGGTGGGATATTAGAACTCACGAAAAGCCAAACCATGGGGTGGTGTAGACACATGAATGCTGTCTTGTCTGGCGGTCTGCGGCCGGGACTGTGAGATAGACACAACACGTACAGTATACTGCACCTATGTCACTATTGCCTACTTTTGGTATATATATAATTTATTAAGATAGCAATTCACCCAAAGTTAATCACCCTTTTCCTTTTAGCTTTTTTTTTATTAATATGGTAAACCAACCTACACTCTCAGATTGAGCCCATAGATCATCTTACATAAATGGGAAGTCTGCCCTTCCCAAGGGGTAATGCACTACTTTTCTAAAAATCCAGCATGCGTAGTTTCTTATTTTATACTATTAAGCCACAACAGTGAGTTTTATTAATCTATATTACAATTGTTCAATGGTTAATAGACTGCGTCAAGACGTTATGTATATACACTATGTTCAGCTCTGGTCTTAGTATCTGGACCATAACTTGTTTATATCACACCGAAAATGATCTCATCTATGTCAGATACTGATTTTGTTTTTTCCTTTTCTGTTTTTTGTGTTATAACATCCCCTGGACTTTAACAAAATTATGCTAACGATAGAATTTTGTTACATTGTTAATTCAGTCATTGATAAATCTAGTTTATATCGTTAAAGTAGTCAAGTTGTGATTTAATTTATGTTAATGCTACATGTTTTGTTTTTATGCTCACATTCATTATTGGCCTTGCATGGCGTAAACTAATTGTTTGAATTTATTATGCTGATTAAAAAGATAAATAAATAAAAAAATGACCTGCTCTTTCTGAATCATGAAAGAAAAAAATTGGGTTTTATTTTCTTTTTAATGTTTCTTTTCTTTGGTTGTCTGTATGAACACCCATGTAATTGCCAGAAAACTTTATTTATTATACATCTGTATTTGCCAAATCTAATACAAGAAAACAAGAAAAACGGTAACACAGCACAGTAGGAGTGTTAATAAGACGGTTGATTATTAATGTGCTTTCTGTTGCTGGATGTTGTCTGTCACTATTGTCTGCTGTCAGCCAACAACTGAAAGTGTTTTCTTGTACACTGTACGCAACAGGTTATCTGCTTTCTATTTTTAATGCTCACAGCAGTTAATAGCCCCACTGTTTTCTATGATTATCTCGGTTATCTGTTTTTAATACATTGGTGCCAACTTCTGCAATTCCACCCCCCCCCATGCTACCATAATATTTATAAACATCAATACCTAATTTCTGGGTATATAGCCATATGTTACACAAATAAGAACATATACAGATACATTCAACTGAGACAGAACAAAAGCTAGAAAAACTTGCATGCTTGTCCATAAGGTCAGTGCCACTCAGGGTGCTGCCACTTTTAGCACACTATGCCTTTCACAGAGGAGAACAATTCCTTAGCATATTAGTCTGATACTGCCAAATGACAGTGCCACCCAAAATAGCAGGCAATTCTCCTCTGAACAAGAGAAGACAGCAAACCCCAGATGTACGATCCCGCTAGGGAATGGGTGCAAGGAGTCCATGTCTAGTTTCCCCTTTTGTTTTTAGGGAGACCCAAGAGTAATTTGCATACACAAAAAAGAAAATAGAAAGACGCGCTCAACTGAGAAAGAACAAAAGCTAGATTTCCTCACTTGTCCATAAGGCCAGTGCCACTCAGAGTGCAGTCTCTTGTTAGGTAGGATCAGATTGATGTACTTCAGGAAAGCTCTTTGAAAAGCACAATTGGGCTAAAAAAGCTACTCCCAGGTGGTAACTGGGCGATAGAACAAGCCACTGAGCTACTGCTTGTTCCTGGCAGATTGCTTCTCTTTCTTTATGTATTTGTATATCTATATTTTGTCAGCAGGAAGATATAGATTTATCAGTAAGCATATTAGTATGTGTGTGCAATTACACATTTCTCTTAGCACAAAGAGTAATTAAATATCTCCACAGACAAGTTTTAGTGGCATATCTCTAGTGGACACCCAGTTGGTTTAGTAATAATCTCCAGTACACATAGGCCTCTAGTTATGAAGCCGTCTACTTAGCTGCATTCGCCGGCCCAATACGCTTGCCTAAGCTCGCCTACCATCGCCGCCGCGGACCTGAATACGTTCGCCAAAGTTATCAAAAAAGCTGTCAAGAAGCCGCGCACCAAGTACGCAGCAATGAGCAGCGGACTGTTGTTAACTGACAGTCATCGATCTCGCTGCTCATTGGCTTCTTCGCAGCTTTTTTGATAGCCTGTCACTAAGCACCCACAATAAACTACACTGTTTTACCCCCTAAACCGCCGCTCCTGGACCCCGCCGCAACTATAATAAATGTATTAACCCCTAAACCGCCGCTCCCGGACCCCGCCGCCACCTACATCATACCTATTAACCCCTATCCTGCCCCCCACTACACCGCTGCCACCTATATTCAAGTTATTAACCCCTATCCTGTGGATCCCGGAGCAAATAAATAATTGTTTAACCCCTAAACCGCCACCCTGAGCACACCGCCACCTATATTAAAGTTATTAACCTCTATCCTGCCCCCCACTACACCTCCGCAATCTACATTAAACTCAATAACCCCTAAACTGTCGCTCCCGGACCCCGCCGCAACTAAATTAAATGTTTAACCCCTAAACCGCCGCTCCCGGACCCCGCCGCCATCTATATTAAACTTATTAAAGGGACAGTCTAGTATAAATTAAACTTTCATTATTCAGATAGGACTTTTAATTTTAATCAACTTTCCAATTTACTTTTATCATCAAATTTGCTTTTTTCTCTTGGTATTCTTAGTTTAAACTAAACCTAGATAGGCTCATATGCTAATTTCTAAGCCTTTGAGGGCTGCCTCTTATCACATGCTTTTTAAATCTCTTTTCAACACAAAGAGACAGAAAGTACACGTGGGCCATATAGATAACACTGTGTTCAGGCACATAGGGTTATTTAAGATCTAGTACAAAACAATGCTAAATGCAAGACAATAGAAAATAACAAGTCACAGTCATGTGATCAGGGGGCTGGAAGAAGGTTCCTAGATACAAGGTAATCACAGAGGTAAAAAGTACATTAATATAACTGTGTTGGTTTTGCAAAACTGAGGAATGGGTAATAAAGGGATTATCTATCTTTTAAAACAATAACAGTTCTATGGTAGACTGTCCCTTTAACCCCTAAACCTAAGTCTAACACTAACACCCCCCTAACTTTAATATTATTTTAATAAATCTAAATAAAACTTACTATTATTAACTAAATTATTCCTATTTAAAACTAAATACTTACTTATAAAATAAACCCTAATATAGCTACAATATAACTAATAATTACATTGTAGCTATTTTAGGATTTATTTTTATTTTACAGGCAACTTTGTATTTATTTTAACTAGGTACAATAGTTATTAAATAGTTATTAACTATTTAATAGCTACCTAGTTAAAATACTTACAAAATTACCTGTAAAATAAATCCTAACTTAAGTTACAATTAAACCTAACACTACACTATCATTAAATACATTAAATAAATTACCTACAATTACCTAAAATTAAATTAAATTAAATTAAATAAACTAAACTATAGTACAAAGAAAAACAAACACTAAATTACAGAAAATAAAAAAGAATTACAAGAAGTTTAAACTAATTACACCTAATCTAAGCCCCCTAATAAAATAATAAAGCCCCCAAAATAAAAAATGCCCTACCCTATTCTAAATTACCAAGTAACCAGCTCTTTTACAAGCCCTTAAAAGGGCTTTTTGCGGGGCATTGCCCCAAAGTAAGTCTTTTACCTGTAAAAAAAAATACAATACCCCCCCAACATTAAAACCCTTTAAGGGACATCATCAAAGATGGCATCCCTCGAATTCCGATTGGCTGATCAGCTTTGATCTTGAGCTTGCATTCTATTGGCTGATCGGAACAGCCAATAGAATGCAGGCTCAATCCGATTGGCTGATTGGATCAGCCAATTGGATTGAACTTCATTTTTTTTATTTTGGGGGGCTTTATTATTTTATTAGGGGGCTTAGAGTAGGTGCAATTAGTTTAAACTTCTTGTAATTCTTTTTTTTTTTCTCTGTAATTTAGTGTTTGTTTTTTTTGTACTATAGTTTAGTTTATTTAATTTAATTTTAGGTAATTGTAGGTAATTTATTTAATTTATTTAATGATAGTGTAGTGTTAGGTTTAATTGTAACTTAGGTTAGGATTTATTTTACAGGTAATTTTGTAAGTATTTTAATTGGGTAGTTATTATTAGTTAATAACTATTTAATAACTATTGTACCTAGTTAAAATAAATACAAAGTTGCCTGTAAAATAAAAATAAATCCTAAAATAGCTACAATATAATTATTAGTTATATTGTAGCTATATTAGGGTTTATTTTACAGGTAAGTATTTAGTTTTAAATAGGATTAATTTAGTTAATACAAGTAATATTATTTAGATTTATTAAAATAATATTTAAGTTAGGGGGGTTAGGGTTAGTGTTAGACTTAGGTTTAGGGGTTAATAATTTTAATATAGGTGGCAGCGGTATAGGGGGGGCAGGATAGGGGTTAATAAGTTTAATATAGGTGGCGGTGGGGTCCGGGAGTGGTGGTTTAAGGGTTAAACAATTTATTTATTTGCGGCGGGGTCAGGGATCCGCAGGATAGGGGTTAATAAGTTTATGTAGGTGGCGGCGGTATAGGGGCGGCAGATTAGGGGTTAATATGTATAATGTAGGTGGCGGCGGGGTCAGGGAGTGGCGGTTTAGGGGTTAACATGTTTATTATAGTTGCGGCGGGGTCCGGGAGCGGTAGTTTAGGGGGTAATAAATTTATTTAGTTGCGGCGGTGTAAGGGGGGGCAGATTAGGGGTTAATAGGTATAATGTAGGTGGCAGCGGGGTCCGGGAGCAGTGGTTTAGGGGTTAATAAATTTATTAGAGTTGTGGCGGGGTCCAGGAGCGGCGGTTTAGGGGTTAATAAGTATAATGTAGGTGGCGGCGGTGTAGGGAGGGCAGATTAGGTGTGTTTAGACTCGGGGTACATGTTAGGGTGTTTGGTGTAAACATTTCCCATAGGAATCAATGGGATATCAGGCAGCAGCGAACATGAGCTTTCACTATGGTCAGACTCCCATTGACTCCAGGGCGGCGGATTGAAATCCAGGTACAATGGCCCGGAATAGTGGCGAGCGTACCTGGTAGTAGTTTGATAACTAGCAAAAGTAGTCAAATTGTGCCAAACTTGCTTTCGGAACATCTGTAGTGACGTAACCATCGATCTGTGTCGGACGTCACTAAATTCTACTTTTGCCGGGCAGTAGGGGTTGATAACTAAGGCGAATCAGCCTCGCCACAAATACGCTGCGGAATTCCAGCGTATTTGCGGTTGACGGCTTGATAACTAGAGGCCATATTATTTTTCATTATGTGTTCTGCAAACTCAGCTACCATGTACAGCCAATCAGAAGCTTTGCTGGCAAATGTATAACACATAAAAACAAAATAGAATAACCTGACTGAAATAGTTCAGTAATTTAAAAAGGATATTAAACTGCTGCATGCAATTATAGTAGCAGAGTTACTGCTCACCATGCTGTGACTGCAGCTCTCTTTAAGGCCATTCTTGTACTGTAACCTATTACAGGTGCTGGTTGGTGAAGCTCTGCATCTTTATACTGGACGGTACCATCTTGGAACGCACATAATCTTGCAAACTGTGACAGAAGCAGTGCACATTCACAGATCAGTGACAGCTGGACCTTACACTTATGTTTAGCCTCCACAATAGTGAGTGGAAGGTTTACTTTTTTGCAAATTGTTTTACAGTTTAAAAGTTACATAACAAATATAAAAAGCCATTAGGAATAATATAGACAAATGCAGCCACTGCAAAAAAAGCTTCTGCTCTTTTTCGTGCACTCCAAACTGGAGTGCTTGATACAGCATTTAAAAAAAACAACAATTTTACAAGGTGAAAGAATATACTTAAATGGACACTCAAGTTACAATTAAACGTTCATGATTCAGATAGAGCATGCAATTTTAAGCAACTTTCCATAAAAAAAGTGCACAGTCTTTTTATATTTAAACTTTTTGAGTCAGCAGCACCTACTGAGCATGTGCAAGAAGTCACAGAATATATTTGCTGTCACATGGTACAGGGGGAGTGGAAATATATATAACTTTTAAAATTGTCAGAAAAAAATCTATTACTCATTTAAAGTTCAGATTAAGTGCTATTGCATTGTCTTGTTATCTTGCATTTGTTGATTATGCAAATCTACTGTGTTTACTGGTCCTTTAAAGGACTATTAAATAAAGTACAATTGCAAAATTATCAAGTGCATAATAAAATGACAGTGCAATAGCACTTACTTTGAATTTCAAATAAGCAGTAGATTGTTTTATTTTATTTTCCCCCCATTTGCAATCCTCCTATATCATGTGACAGCCATAAGCCAATCACAGACTAGTTTATGTATACACTATGAACCTGTACACATGCTCAGTTGGAGCTTGTGCTGCAAAAAGTTTACATATAAAAAGACTGGGCACAGTTTAACAATGGAAGTAAATTGGAAAGTCTCTTAAAACTGCAGGTTCTTTCTGAATCATGAAAGTTTGATTTTGATTTTAGTGTCCCTTTAAGCTCCAAGATGGAGGCACCAAGTGTGAAGACATAGAGGCCTATTTATCAAGCCATCAACCGCAAATATGCTGGAATTCCGCAGCGTAATTGTGGAGAGCTTGATTCCCCTTAGTTATCAAAGCCTACAGACCAGCAAAAGTTGAAATTTGTGACGTAACATACGATCCGCCGGTCTCAGTCCGATACAGATCGAAGCGTACCTGGTTTTCAATCCGCCGCCTATTGATTTCTATGGGAGATTAAAAGTTATGTTTATACCTAACACCCTAACATAACTCCCGAGTCTAAACACCCCAATCTGCCGCTCCTGACACCGCCACCACCTAAATAAAAGTTATTAACCCCTAATCTGCCCCTCCCAACACCGCTGTCACCTACATAAAGTTATTAACCCCTATACCGTTAATAACTTTATAAATGTATTAACCCCTAAACCCCTGGCCTCCCACATCACTAGAACTTACTAAACCTATTAACCCCTAAACCGCCAGCCCCCCACATCGCCATAAACTAAATTAAACTATTAACCCCTAAACCTAATAACCTGCTAGCTTTATATGAAATATTAACTCATCCCTATCTTATAATAAATTTAAACTTACCTTTAGATTTAAATTAAACTATATTAAACTAATAATTAACCTACACTAACTATTATACTAAAATTACATTAAACTATATTAAACTAATAATGAACCTACCCTATTAGACTAAAATTATATTAAACTATATTAAACTAATAATGAACCTACCCTAACTATTATACTAAAATTAAATTAAACTATATTAATCTGTTAATTAATCTACCCTAACTATTAGAATAAAATTAAATTAAACTATATTAAACTAATAATTAATCTACCCTATTAGACTAAATTACATTAAACTACAAATTAAATTAACTATATTATATATTTAAACACCTAACCCTACTCAAATAATTTAAATCTACAATAAAAAAATTACTAAGTTACAAAAAATAACAAACACTAACAATTGGATTTAGAGTTTTGTGGCCAAAGGGGTGCGTTAGCTACGCGTCTTTTTTTCCCTAGCGCTGCTTCTAAACAACGCTGGTATTTAGAGTTCTCTGAAGGGCTGTGTTAGGCTCCAAAAAGGGAGCGTACAGGCATATTTACCGCCACTTCAACTCTCAATACCAGCGTTGCTTACGGTAGCGGCTAGCTGGAAAAACGTGCTTGTGCACGATTCCCCCGTAGGAAACAATGGGGCAGTTTGGGCTGAAAAAAACCTAACACCTGAAAAAAAGCAGCGTTCAGCTCCTAACGCAGCCCCATTGTTTCCTATGGGGAAACACTTTCTAAGTCTGCACCTAACACCCTAACATGAACCCCGAGTCTAAACACCCCTAACTTATTAACCCCTAATATGCCGCCCCTGCTATCTCTGACACCTGCATTATATTATTAACCCCTAATCTGCTGCTCCGTACACCGCCGCAACCTACATTATACCTATGTACCCCTAATCTGTTGTCCCTAATATCGCCGACACCTACATAATATTTATTAACCCCTAATCTGCCCCCCCAATGTCGCCGCTACCTTACCTACACTTATTAACCCCTAATCTGCCGACCGGACATCGCTGCAAATCTAATAAATGTATTAACCTCTAAAGCTAAGTCTAACCCTAATACCCCCCTAAATTAAATATAATTTTAATCTAACGAAATAAATTAAATATTATTAACTAAAGTCTTCCTATTTAAAGCTAAATACTTACCTGTAAAATAAACCCTAATATAGCTACAATATAACGAATAATTATATTGTAGCTATTTTAGAATTTATATTTATTTTACAGGCAACTTTGTATTTATTTAAACTAGGTACAATAGCTATTAAATAGTTATTTACTATTTAATAGCTACCTAGTTAAAATTATTAAAAAATTACCTGTAAAATAAATCCTAACCTAAGTTACAATTAAACCTAACACTACACTATCAATAAATAAATTAAATCAATTAACTACAAGTACCTACAATTACCTACAATTAAATAAACTAAACTAAATTACCAAAAAAACAAACACTAAATTACAAAAAATAAAAAAAGATTACAAGAATTTTAAGCTAATTACACCTACTCTAACCCCCTAATAAAATAACAAAGCCCCCCAAAATAAAAAATTTCCCTACCCTAATCTAAATTAAAAAAGTTAACAGCTCTATTACCAGCCCTTAAAAGGGCTTTTTGCGGGGCATGCCCCAAAGAAATCAGCTCTTTTGCCTGTAAAAAAAACACAATACCACCCCCCAACATTACAACCCACCACCCACATACCCCTACTCTAACCCAAATCCCCCTTAAATAAAACTAACACTACCCCCCTGAAGATCTCCCTACCTTGAGTCGTGTTCACCCAGCCGGGCACCGATGGACCAAAAGAGGACATTCGGAGCGGCAGAAGTCTTCATCCTATCCGGGCAGAAGAGGACATCCGGACCGGTAGACATCTTCATCCAAGCGGCATCTTCTATCTTCATCCATCCGGAGCGGAGCGGAGCCATCTTCTTCCAGCCGACGCGGATCCATCTTACTTCCACGACGCCTACTCGCCGAATGAAGTTTGCTTTAAATGACGTCATCCAAGATGGCATCCCTCGAATTCCGATTGGCTGATAGAATTCTATAACATTAGTTAAATATTATTAACCCCTAATCTGCCGGCCCTAACATCGATGCCACCTACCTACATTTATTAACCCCTAATCTGCCGCCCCCAACGTCACCGCCACTATATTAAAGTTATTAACCCCTAAACCTAACACCCCCTAACTTAAATATAATTAAAAGAAATCTAAATAAAATTACTATAATTAACTAAATTATTCCTATTTAAAACTAAATACTTACCTTTAAAATAAACCCTAAGCTAGCTACAATATAACTAATAGTTACATTGTAGCTAGCTTAGAATTTATTTAATTTTACAGGCAAGTTTGTATTTATTTTAACTAGGTAGAATAGTTACTAAATAGTTATTAAATAAATAAATATTTAATAACTACCTAGCTAAAATAAATACAAATTGACCTGTAAAATAAAACCTAACCTAAGTTACAATTACACCTAACACTACACTATAATTAAATAAATTAACTAAATTAAATACAATTAAATACAATTAAATAAATTTATCTACAAAAAACCCCCACTAAATTACCGAAAATAGTAAACAAATTACAAGATTTTTAAACTAATTACACCTAATCTAATCCCCATAACAAAAAGCCTCCCCAAAATAAAAATATCCCTACCCTACACTAAATTAAAAATACCCCTTAAAAGGGCCTTTTGCGGGGCATTGCCCCAAAGTAATCATCTCTCTTACCTGTAAAAAAAAATTACAAATCCCCCCCAACATTAAAACCCACCACCCACACAACCAACCCTACTCTAAAACCCACCCAATACCCCCTTAAAAAAACCTAACACTAACCCCTTGAAGATCCCCCTACCAGGAGAAGTCTTCACCCAACCGGGCCGAAGTCCTCAATGAAGCCGGGAGAAGTCTTCATCCAAGCCGAGCGAAGTGGTCCTCCAGGCGGGCAGAAGTCTTCATCCAGATGGCATCTTCTATCTTCATCCATCCGGCACGGAGCGGGTCCATTTTCAAGACATCGACGCGGAGCATCCTCTTCAATCAACGGCTAACACAGAATGAAGGTACCTTTAAGTGATGTCATCCAAGATGGCGTCCCTTCAATTCCGATTGGCTGATAGAATTCTATTAGCCAATCGGAATTAAGGTAGAAAAAATCCTATTGCTACATTTTTTTTTTCAAATATATATTTATTAATTGTAATCCAATGTCAGAAACACGGCATGTGACATGATCTCACACAACAAACTAATTCACAAACTGTATCTCCTTGCTCTAGACTCAAAAATTATGAACTGGGTAGAATGCTGGATTAAGGATAGAAAACAGAGTGTCTTAGTAAATGGAGTCCATTCAACAGAGGGGGCTGTTACTAGTGGTGTTCTTCAGGGGTCAGTTATTGGGCTGATACAGTTTAACATATTTATCAGAGATATCTGTAAAGGGCTACCGGGAAAATATGTCTGTTTGCAGATGATACAAAAATATGTAACAGAGTAGATGTTCCAGGGGGTGCACCAAATGAGAAGTGATATAAAAAAAATTGAAGGATTGGACAAATGACTCAGATCTAAAGTTTAACACTGCAAAGTGCAAAATGATTCATTTAGGAAAGAAAAATTCAAACATTAATTACAGACTCAATGACACTTTACTGACTGTTACAAATGAGAAATGGGACTTGGGAATTATTATTTTAGACTGCTTGGATGTATTCGTAGAGGTATTTGCAGCAGAAATAGTAAGGTTCTTAACCCACTTTGCAGATCATTGGTTAGGCTTCATCTTGAGTATTGTGTGCAGTTCTGGAGGCCATGGGGCTGAATTATCAAGTTCCGAATGCCGCTATCTGAGCCTATTTAGATATGCTTTTCCACAAAGGATATCAAGAGAATTAAGCAAATTAAATAATAGAAGTAAATTGAAAAGTTGTTTAAAATTGTATGCTCTTTCTAAACCATGAAAGAAAACAATTTAGGTTTCATGTCCCTTTAACGAGGTAGAAAGAATGAGCTGAATCAACAAAATAAGTCACTGTCACTTACACAACACTACTTCCACCACTTTTAAGAGTGCATCTAAAAGGCTAAGAGGCCTATTTATCAAATGTCTGTCGGACCTGATCTGACAGTGCGGATCAGGTCCGACAGACATCGCTGAATGAGGAGAGCAATACGCTCTCCGTATTCAACATTGCACCAGCAGCTCTTGTGAGCTGCAGGTGCAACGCCGCCCTCTGCAGATTCGCGGCCAATCGGCCGCCAGCAGGGGGTGTCAGTCAACCCGATCGTACTCGATCGGGTTGAATTGTGGCGATCTCTGTCCGCCACATCAGAGCAGGCGGACAGGGTTATGGTACCAAGACTTATCCAGGAGCCTAGTTAAAAACGGACTTGGGCTCACCCACTAGTTGCACCTCCCTCCAAAAGGTGTAACACACAGATATCACCAAAAAACAAAAACAAAGAGTGTGGGGAGCGCCCCAAAGAGGCTATCCGTTTTGAGCTTATTAATTCAATTTCTTAGTCTGCCAAACATTTATCATTCCATCTATATGGGGATGTCAATCAAGTAATAATAATTATTTGCTTACAATAAATAAATGAATTAACATAATTTTATTTTCTGTTAAAATGAATTTCATAAAATGATGTTCGCTAAAATTAATTAAATTAGCTACAAGACACCGGTGTCCTATCACAAACAATTATTTTCATAAAAAACTAATCTCATCCAATATAAACTCATCAATTATAAAATTTAATATATAATACACTTGTTAAATTACTAAATATGTAAACTTGATACAACGTTGCAGCAACAATTTCTACTATATAACATCAATTAAAGTTGGTTATAAATTGTTACAACAACATGCACTAGTTAATTCAATGAATTGGTTTGCCCATTCGATATCTCCTTTAATGTTCCAATATAACACTTTTGCTAACGTATCAAAGTTATTTCAATACGGCACCGTTAATGCTCATTTCAAAGTTTCACCACTTTAAAGCTTAGGGAAATAATACCTTATTTTTCATGCAGGCAGCTCAAACAGTTTCACTGGTGCCTGTGCTGCCCCTGGTTGAATGAAGGTTCACAAAGTAATGCTGAAGATGCCGCTCGTCAGCGGTTATTGAATCTCCGGTTTGTTTACCTTGGAAGTCCGGTTAACCAATCAGGTGGTGCGCGCGCTTATTCGAATCTTCAACTCCTATCGCCCCAGCAGCAAGTCAGACGGACCAGAGTTCTTCAGTGTCCCACTCTGACGCTGGTGTTGCGGTTATGGGAGTCAGACTGTATTCACTTTGACAAATTCTTCACCTGCTAATTTACACAGACAGGGCTTAGGATCATACAACCAGTATTGTGGCTTAATCTCTCATAGGACGCTGTGGATCAGATCAACACGTGTCGGCTCTTCCCGAGCCTTTGTCAAGATACTTTTTTCCTCAGCTCCTCCTCTATTTAAGGCAAAATCTATTAAAGGCATCAAGTCATTAAAGGCATTATAAGATTAACCCTTTGTTGCACAATACAGAACTCAGTTTTTGGCTATGTTAGGTGGACAAAATGCATTCCATTCATTTATCCTTTTTACGATTTCAAATTAAACTAAAATTTCGGAAAGATCATCCCAAATATATCATAAAATGAAAAATGGTGGCAATACTAAATATAGTTTTAATACATTTTATAAAATTTTTATAAAATTCTATATTTAGGAAATATAAAATATTAAGAAAACTTCATTTGTTTAAAATTGAGATATAATATTAAATAAGTTCTTTAGAACTACAATCATAATATCACACAATCCTAACAACAACTAGACAAACTAGTTGTAACTGAGAGTACAACAAAGTTATAAAGAGAGAGTAAATCCACTTATGTATAATCACACTTTTTCCTCTACTGATATCATAAGGTTTCCCAAAAAATAATAAAAATCGTTCCCAATCATTCACACATTATAGTTTATTAATTCAACTAAGGAATTCACACTCATACAGTAGCAAAAGCTGTGAATTAAAACCACTTAAACTCTGTGGTTAGCATAATAGCCTTTAAGTCAATATGTCACTATTAAATATCCTCAATCCAAGTAAGTTAAAGTTAACTAAGCCCTTACAATCCGAGGGCTGTTTTACTTTTACATATGCAATAAAGGATAAGAGGATATAGTATTAACTACTTAGTACATAAATTATCACAAGAGTAAGCAAAGTTAAAAACGGACGATAGGAGAGACAAAGCTGCCCCTATCGGACCCCTGACGCGCGTTTCACGAACGCTTCCTCAGAGGGGGTCGACACGTTCGTGAAACGCGCATCAGGGGTCCGATAGGGGCAGCTTTGTCTCTCCTATCGTCCGTTTTTAACTTTTTTATTATTTTTTGGGAAACCTTATGATATCAGTAGAGGAAAAAGTGTGATTTTACATAAGTGGATTTACTCTCTCTTTATAACTTTGTTGTACTCTCAGTTACAACTAGTTTGTCTAGTTGTTGTTAGGTCTCTCAGTGAGCAATCCACTCCAGGTTTTGCCTCCTTGCAGAATCCACAATTCCAGTATTTGGATATTATGTGTAATATGTAAATTTGGGTAAAACCTGGCACTATTTTTATAACTCTACTCCCCCAACCCCTTATCTCTAAACAAGATCACACAATCCTGATGTGAGAAAAGATTAATAAAATCTATAATAATCTATAAAACTCACTTACTTAACAATGTTAAAAATTCACTTATTAAAAATTCATTGTAAAATTCACATTAATTCATATATAGGGAATAGATAGATATCTAAAAAAAAAGGGGGGGGTGTGGATATATCTAACCTACAAATATTAATCTATAACTCAAGGGAGTTTAGAGGTGAATCATACTAGAATTTCTTTGATACCTCCCTTCTGATTATTCTAAGAGGCCTTATCTAAAAAGAAAAGAGAAATAAAAGAAAAAGGGGGTTATTCATATTAGATGGTTTAGATCAAGTTCACTATTAAGGCCCAGAGGGGATAATGATCCGAAATTAAATATTAATTCGGCTTCTTGGCGTAATAGTTTTTTCTCTATATCACCCCTTCTGCCATCTTGTAATACTTTCTTAAAACCCCAGTATTTCATACTATTGACGTTACCTTGATGTACTTCTGCAAAATGTCTGTAAAGTACAGTATCCTGTCTTTTGTGTTCAATACACAATAAGTGTTCCCTAATACGGTCTTTTAATTTCCTACCTGTTTGGCCTAAGTAGATTAAATCACAGTCACATTTTATCAGATATATCACATTTGCATCAGTGCACCGTATGATTCCATTTATTTTAAAAAAAAATCCTGTTTTTGGAGACTTAATTTATTTTAATTTGTTGCTGTGCTTACAGGATTTGCAAAAATGACATGGGAAGAAACCCTCTATTTTCTTTCCTTCCAAATCTTTAAAACCTTGATCACACATCAAGTTATTTTTCTTTTTATATTCACTTGGAGCCAATAGTGTTTTAAGGTTTTGTGCTTTTTTATAAATGAATCTTGGTTTTTTATTTAGACTTGTGCCTAATAGAGGGTTTTTTAGAAGTAGATGCCAGTGTCTATTCACTATTTTTCCAAAATGTTTGTATTGTGATGAATAAGTTGTGATTAGGGGTATATCCATATCTTTATTAACCAAATTTTCTTCCTTTTTGTATTTCTTTTTTAGTAATAGTTTCCTATCTACATCTTTGATCTCTGCGACTAGTTTTTCAACCCTATTCTTATCATAACCTTTCTGTTTAAATCTATCCACCAAAATTTCTGATTGTCTCTCATATTCTCCTATTTCTGTACAGTTTTTTCTAATTCTTAAAAGCTGGCCTTTCGGTATATTCCTTTTCCAAGTTTCATGGTGACAGCTATTGGAGTCAATGTAGTTATTAGAGTCAACTTTCTTAAAATACGTTTTAGTGTGTATCTGTCCATTGACTATTTCTAACTCAATATCCAAAAAATTTATTTTATTAAAACTGAACTCATGGGTAAAACTATGTCCAAAATTATTATCATTTAAATCCTCTATAAATAAATTTAAAAGCTGCAAATCTCCCTTCCAGATAAAAAACATATCATCAATGTAACGCCTATAGAGCACAAGGTTCGCACCCCATGGTGAGTTTTCTATTAATTGATGTTCGAATCTCCCCATGAATAAATTTGCGTAACTGGGTGCGAACCTTGTGCCCATAGCCATCCCATTGATCTGTAGAAAGTATTTTTCATCAAACTTAAAATAGTTTTTGTTCAGAATAAAATCAGCACACTCAAGGATAAAATTTCTTTGCTTCTCCAACATATTACCATCCTGACTCAAATAATAATCTATTGCCTTTATACCTAAATCATGTTTAATGTTGGTATAAAGTGCACTAACGTTACACGTCACCAAAATCATATTATCTTGCCAATTTACTGTCTCGATTACGTTCAAAAAATGTGTGGAATTGGATTAATATGAGGGTAGACTTTTCACATAGCCCTGTAAAAAATAATCTATGTAATGAGAGAGGTTGGATGTAATTGACTGGATACCTGATATTATGGGCCGACCAGGGGGCCTCTCTAGGTGCTATGTGAATTTTAGGGAGGAAATAAAAAATTGGGGTCCTAAAATTCTGTATATTTAAAAATTTATGTTCAGAATCATTAATTAAACTATTGGAAAGAGCATCTTTAAGTAATATTTCTATTTGTTTAGCATATTTGTCCCCAGGGTCATTCTGAAGTCTTTTATAGGTCTGTGAATCTCCCAGCAGTCTATATGCTTCCTCATGGTAATAAGTGCTGTTCATTATGACCACTCCCCCACCCTTGTCGGCCTCTTTGGGGCGCTCCCCACACTCTTTGTTTTTGTTTTTTGGGGACAGGGTTATGGAGCAGCGGTCTTTAGACCGCTGCGTCATAACTGCTGTTTCTGGCGAGTCTTAAGACTCACCAGAAACATGGGCCCTCAAGCTCCATTCGGAGCTTGATAAATGGGCCTCTAAGCCACCACATTGGCAAACTCATCATGTAACAAGATTGCACTCAAGGAATCTTAAAGTAAAAAAACTGAGTCTATGATGTAGCACCCAGAGGAAGTGTGAAGCACATAATACTGTTTATTACTATGGAAGTTGTTCTGCATGGAGGGGGGTGAGTTATTTTATCGTACCGACAATGAGAACATCCAAAAAATATACAGACCTTCCAAATCTTCTGTGTTTTGGAATTGTCACGGCTTGAGATATTTGACCTGTAGCTTCTCAGGAAGACCAATGGTCTTAGTTTTCCGGTACTGCCCCAGCTCTGTCATAAAGTTATAGTCAGTGAAGGAATGTATGTGTAGATATATGTAGAATGATAAAAAGATACAAATGGCAACTTGTTAAGAGAGTGACCAAAAAAGACCTGCTGAATTCTGATGTCAGACAATGATCAACATAAATCTCTATGCACATCACTTATGTATAGTATACAGGCAACTTGCTTTGAAATCAAGAGTATTCCTTTTGCTGGTTGGCAGTTATTCCAATGCTGTGATGTTAGTAATGGTGCTGGTGAAAGATCTTTGATAATGTTGTGCTTTATTATTGATATATGCTATTCATATATATAAAAAAATACTTCAATATATATTTCTCATTTATTCACTGTATGATTAATCTATTTAAAGGATAGGCATGTAATCCATATAATCAATAATCAGCATAACCTTCAACCCATTCCATAATACAGGGACCACCCTGGGAATAACTAAGCCCCTGTAATAGTTGCTCTCTGGTTTAATCTTTTCTAATTACTTTATTTGAATAAGAAAGCCTAAGGTGGATTAAAATAACAAAGGTTATTAACGGAGAATAGCAATTTTATTTTATCTTTGCAGGCTGTAATTATTTATAAACTGGAGCCAAGTTGTAGAGTACGTTCATGTTAAATCCCCCAATTACCACCGTATTCTCTCAGTAAATGAGTAATAAAACATGAAAGAACATATTTTGCTATTAACCTTGAGTCTGTGTTTGTGCTCTGTTGTAGACATGCTTATACCAGGGCTTCTGTATCCATAATCCACGTAGCTAATTGATATGGAGATCTATCTGTATTGTAATACTGTATCAAGTGCTCTTTGTTACCTATATCTCATTTTATCTTATCTTTCTATATCGTTATTTTATGTCAGCTATACTTGACACACACACAAAAATACCGTGATTATATTTAAGGGTCATTAAAGTCCACTATTGTTTTCCTGTTCACTCTGAGGGCCTCATGTTGAAATCATTGTCACAATAGCCTTATGTTGTAAAGGTATCCGCATCACAATCTAAAGTGCTAGTGAAATGGGATTAAAACATTGGTTAAAGGTTGTTTCACAATTTAGTTAATTTCCCTGTTGGATGTGAGGGTTTTCTGCCAATGGCAGAATGTTATAAGCAGTATTAAGGGTTTAATGTAAATATTCTCTATAGAAAGTGGGGCATGGCAATACAATTTACATCTGTGAATATAAATTGAAACTCCTTAGTTTCAATACAGTAGTTAAAATTGTAAATTAATAATGAACCTATTTGAGCTGGGGCATTGTGGACATACTTCACATTTGTATATAGTATGTTATACATAAGTATTATACTGTAAAATAGTATATTGTGTAATTTTATATATTTTATATTTTAAAGTTTACAGGTATAGACATAAACATACGTAAAAATCTTTGTAAGTCATGTGCACTGTGATATGCAATATACATCACTGTAGGCATGAAAGGGGCAAAAAAGAAGAGATGGTTAGACTACTAAAATATCTTAATGGGAATATACAGTTTCATTTCTTCTAAGAGCGGTGGCTCAATCAATTAGACCACACGATATTAAACAACTATCAAGCAACATGTATCAAAACAACAAGTACACATGTAGCAAATCAAAGACATAACATAACAGCATACCAGAGTTTAATAGTAGACATTGACATATGCCCTGAATAGGAGAATGCCCTCATTTCTATATCAGTATAATTAGTTACAGCATTTATTCATGTAGGTCAAGGAAAAGGAGGGCCCAAATCTCGTAACGAGGTGTGATAATAGTGTCAGGCCAGTCAAGCTTGTCCCTCCGTGCCTCCTAGATCACATTTCCTGCTCTAACTATATCTGAAATATGTTTTTTTATTTTTAGGAAAAAGATTTGCGTACAGGATATTAATATCCCGCAGAAGACGGTGGCTGTAAGATTTCCGGTTTACAAAAGTGTGTTTTTTAAACTTTGGGCTATGTAAATTGTGTTTTAAAAGAAGACTATTTTTAATATTGTATATACTGAGCCGCTACAATCATCAATTACAAACTGTTAATATCACATTTGATACAGTACAACCATGATATTAGACGTTAACCTATTCTGTAAAGTGGGAACTTTCAGTTGAGTACAATTGTAGCGGATAAAAACATGTTTTCTTTTTAAATATGTGATTAACATTGT